>NW_026779913.1:0-64000 GCF_030144855.1 Hypanus sabinus
TTCTCAACTTCCACCGAGCTCATTATCTGTTCTATCTCTCCTTCTACACACTTACTTCTCCCCACATCTTATTATCCCTTAGTCTCCCTCCTCCCCACCCCCTCCATTTCACCAACACAATAGAGCTGGTTACTGACAACAGGAAGTCAGCCGGGGCGATGCAGACATTCCTGTTTACATCAACGGCAGAGGATAAGGGGGTTGAGAGCTCCAATCTCCTGAGAGTGAACACCACTAACAGCCTGTCCTTGTCCAGCCACAAGGACACTATCGCCAAGAAAGCTCAGCGGCCTCTCTGCTTCTCTGAGAGGCTGAAGAAAATCGGCGCCTCCTGGACGAACATCATCTGTTTTTACAGAACACATCCTGTGCGGAAACTAGTCGTGTTGTCACGGCAACAGCACTGGCCACCACCGGAAACACTGCAGAGAGCTGTGAACAAGTTCAGTACCTCATGGAAACTATGGACTGTTTACACATCTCTCTGCCTCAATAAAACAGTCCACATTATCAAAGACCCCACACACAAACAGGGAAACAAACAGGCCTCTCCTGGAAACCAGAAGCCTTTATCTTCTGAGAGAACGTTGAATCTTTCCAACCGATGAGAAATTATACAACATCTGTAATCCACTGAGTTTGTAAAACCGTCATCACAGTGCGGGGTGGGGGAGGGGTGCTGGTCTGGACGGGTGGGTGGTGGAGACAGCAAGCTACAGGAAAGGGGGTATTGGGGAGAAAACGAGAGGCAAGCGAAAGGTTAGGCATAAACGGAGTAAGAGACAATAAGGGAAAGATGCAGGTTAGTGACTGTGTCGGGAAGAATGTTTGAAGGAAAGACTGGGAGGGTGCAAAAGAATAAAGAAGAGGAAAAGAGGAGATAGAGAAGTTGAGGAATTGTACATGTATAGAGAGAGTGAGAGAGACGGAGAGAGAGGGAGAAAGAGGAACAGAGAGTGAGAGAGAGAGAGACAGAGGGAGATCAAGAGACAGAATCAATGAAGGACCACCTAACTAGAGTGCAGAAAATGAACTGTGCAAATGCAAAAAAAGAAACAATTAAAGTAAATAAATAAGCAATAAATATTGAGAACATGAGATGAAGAGTTCTTGAAAGTGAGCCCATTGGTTGTGGGACGATATCAATGATTGGGCAAGTGAAGTTGAGTGAAGTTATCCCCTTTGCTTCAAGAGTCTGATGGTTGAAGGGTAGTGACTGTTCCTGAACCTAGTGTTATGAGTCCTAGGGCTCGTGTACCTTCTTCCTGATGGCAGCAGCGAGCAGAGAGCATATCCTGAGTGGCAGGGTCCTTGATGATGGCAGAGGGAGCGGAAGAGAGAGGGGGAGGGAGGGAGACAGAGGGAGAAAGACAGAGAGAGGGAGCAAGAGACAGAGACAGGCAGAGGGAGAGAGAGAGAGGGAGCAAGGGAGAGAGGGAGATAGAGAGAGAGACAAAGAGAGAGGGAGCAAGAGACAGACAGGCAGAGGGAGAGGGCTAGAGAGAGGGAGAGAGAGAGAGAGAGGGAGGGCAAGAGAGACAGAGGGAGAGGAAAAGAGAGGGACAGAGAGAGATAGACAGAGAGGGTGGCGAGAGAGTGAGAGAAAGAGGGAGACAGAGAGAGGGAGGGAGAGAGAGAGGGAGAGAAGGAAAGCAAGAGACAGGCAGAGCGAGAGGGTGGGGAGGGAGAGACAGGAACAGTGAGAGAGAGACAGAGACTGAGAGAAAGAGACAGAGAGAGGCAGAGAGAGAGGGTGGGGAGAGAGGGAGATAGACAGAGCGGGGGAGAGAAACAGAGTGAGAGAGAGGGGGGAGAGAGGCAGAGAGAGAGGAAGTGAGAAAGAGAGAGGGAGGGAGAGAGAAGGGAGAGCAAGAGAGAGAGGGAGAGAGACAGAGAGAGTGGGTGGGGAGAGAGGGAGAGAGAGGGAGAGAGAGAGAGGAACAGAGAGAGACAAGAGGCAGACAGAGGGTGCGGAGAGAGTGCGAGACAGAGGGAGAAAGACAGCGGGAGAGAGAGAGAGACAGAGAGGGAGGAAGAGAGACAGAAAGAGAGAGAGGGATAGAGAGTGAGAGAGAGAGACAGAGGGAGAGATGGAGAGGGAGAGAGACAGAGAGAAAGGGAGAAAGAGGGAGTGTGGGAAGAGAGTGAGTGAGGGGGAGAGAGAGTGGGGAGAGTGTGAGAGAGAAAGAGAGAGTGAGAGAGATAGAGAAAGGGGGAGCGAGGCAGAGAGGAACAGACAGAGAGACAGAGAGGGTTGGAGAGGGAGAGATAGAGAGAGAGAGAAGGAGAGACAGAGACAAGCAGAGAGCGAGAGTGTGGGGAGAGTTAGACAGAGGGAGATAGACAGAGGGTTAGAGAGACCGAGTGAGAGAGAGAGAGAGAGACAGAAAGAGAGAGGCAGGGAGAGAGAGACAGAGACAGGCAGAGAGCGAGAGTGTGGGGAGAGAGTTGGACAGAGAAGGAGATAGACAGAGGGGTAGAGAGACCGAGTGAGAGAGAGAGATAGAAAGAGAGAGGCAGAGAGAGAGGGAGGAAGAGAGAGAGAGGGGAGAGAGGGAGAGCAAGAGAGAGAGGGAGACAGAGAGAAGAACAGAGAGGGAGAGAGAGGGGGGGAGAGACAGAGAGAGAGAGAGTGGGTGGGGAGAGAGGGAGGAATAGAGAGAGACAAGAGACAGAGAGGGAGGGTGTGGGGAGAGAGTGAGACAGAGAAAGGGGCGGAGAGGGAGAGAGAGACAGAGAGAGAGGGCGTGCAGAGAGTGAGAGAGAGGGAGAGAGAGAGAGAGAGAGAGAGAGAGGAAGATAGACAGAAAGAAAGAGTGATACCGAGTGAGAGAGACAGAGAGAGAGGGGGAGAGAGAGAGAGAGAGAGACAGAGGGAGAGATGGAGAGGGGGGGAGACAAAGAGAGAGGGAGTGTGGGAAGGGAGTGAGAGAGTGAGAGGGAGAGAGAGTGGGTGGGGAGATTGTGTGAGAGAGAGAGAGGGAGATAGACTGAGGGGGAGAGAGACAGAGAGAGAGTGAGAGAGACACAGAGGGAGAGAAGGAGAGGCAGGCGGAG
This sequence comes from Hypanus sabinus, assembly GCF_030144855.1. NCBI lineage: Eukaryota > Metazoa > Chordata > Chondrichthyes > Myliobatiformes > Dasyatidae > Hypanus > Hypanus sabinus. The sequence continues at coordinate 3,058 of NW_026779913.1, forward strand.
AGAGAGAGAGTGTGGGGAGAGAGTGAGAGACAGAGAGGGAGATAGACCGAGAGTGAGAGAGAGATAGAAAGAGAGAGGCAGAGAGTATCAGAGTGAGAGAGAAAGAGAGAGGGAGGGAGGGAGAGGGGGGAGAGAGAGAGGGAGAGCAAGAGAGAGAGGGAGAGAGATAGTGGAACAGAGAGAGAGAGAAACAGACAGAGAGAGAGGGTGGGAGAGAGTGAGGGAGAAAGACAGCGGGAGAGAGAGAAAGAGAGGGAGAGATGGAGAGGGAGAGAGAGGGAGGGTGGGAAGTGAGAGAGTGAGAGGGAGAGAGAGGGTGGGGAGAGTGTGAGAGAGACAGAGAGAGGGAGCTAGACAGAAGGGGGAGAGAGGCAGAGAGAAACAGAGAGTGAGAGAGAGAGGCAGAGAGGGAGGGAGGCAGAGGGAGAGAGAGAGGGTGGGAGAGGGAGTGGAAGAGAGAGAGGAATTGAGAGTGAGAGAGGAACAGTGAGAGAGACAGAGAGGGAGAGCAAGAGAGAGAGTGCGGGAGAGAGGCAGACAGAGAGGAACAGAGAGTGAGAGAGAGACAGAAGAGAGGAGAGTGAGAGAGAGGGAGAGAGAGAGAAACAGAGAGTGAGAGAGAAACAGAGTGAGAGAGACTGAGGGACAGCAAGAGCGGGGGAGAGAGAGAACAGAGTGAGAGAGAGGGAGAGCAAGAGAGGGGGAGATGGAAAGAGAAAGAGAGGGAGAGCGAGAGACAGACAGACAGAGGGAGAGGAAAAGAGAGAGAGAGGGAGAGCGACAGACAGAGAGAGAGGGTGGGCAGAGACTGAGAGAAATGGAGGGAGAGAGAGTGACAGAAAGAGAGAGGGAGAGAGAGGAACAGAGTGAGAGAGACAGTGACTGAGAAAAAAAGTGGGAAACAGAGAGAGTGAGAGGCAGAGAGAGAGGGTGTGGTGAGAGAGTGAGACCGAGAGAGGGGGGCGGAGAGACAGAGGGTGAGGAGTGAGAGAGAGAGAGGGAGTGAGAGAGAGAGCAGGAGAGAGACAGAGAGAGAGTAAGAGAGTGAGAAAGAGAGAGGTGCAGAGAGTGAGAGGGTGAGACAGAGAGAGAGGGACAGAGGGAGAGAGACAGAAAGAGAGAGAGGGAGAGAGGAACAGAGAGTGAGACATAGGGGGAGAGATGGAGAGAGAGGGAGGGAGAGAGAGAGAGAGAGGAGAGTCAGAGAGACAGGCAGAGAGAGAGGGTGGGGAGAGAGTGAGAGAGACAGAGAGAGAGGAAGACAGAGAGATTGTGGGGAGAGAGGGAGAGACAGAGAGAGAGAGAGAGACAGAAAGAGAGAGGGAGAGAACAGAAAGTGAGAGGGGGAGAGATGGAGAGACAGAGTGGGAGAGAGACAGAAAGGTAGAGAGAATGAGATGGGGAGAGTGAGTGAGTGAGAGACAGAGACAGAGAGGGGAGAGAGAGGGTGTGGAGAGAGTGAGAGAGAACGACAGCGAGTAGAGAGAGTGTGAGAGAGAGGGAGGGCGACAGAAAGAGAGAGAGAGAAAGAGTGAGAGAGAGAGAGATGGAGACGTATAGGGAGATGGAAAGGGTGAGAGTGAAATTCCTCTCCTGTCTGGTTCCATTCAGTCCTGTTTCTCCAACTTCCCAGTAACTGCTGCCTCTCAACTTCTCCCGAGCTCTTTACCTGTTCTATCTTTGACAGTAAATCAGCTGAGGGTTTGACAGTGAATCAGAGTCACCGGAAGTTGAGTAAATCCGTGTCCTGCGGAAGCGACAGCAGATAAAGACTTTCGGCTGGATGAGGAGGGCGCGGGAGGAATATGTTTCATATGAGTGATGTAGGATTCAGGAAGGGAGGGAGTAAGCAGACGGTGAGGGGTCAGTGTGAGAGTGGTGTAAGGCGGAGGGAGTGGGGAGTAATGGAGGAGAATAAGGGGAGGGATAGTAGAGTTTGGGATGAGAGAGGAGAGAGAGAGGAAGGTGAGAGTGAGAAAAGTAAGAGAGAAGGACGAGATTCGGGGAAAGCGCGGAAATAGATCCTTCAGTCCGTCTGGACAGTTCCACCCGTGTTCACAGAGCCAGTGCTGTTTGCACACGGTTGGAATTTACTCCAGTAAACCTTCTTCACCCGCGTGTCGGGTCGGAGCTGGAGAGCTTTGTGACCTGGTATCAACACTCCCCACCCCCTCCATTTCACCAATACAATAGAGCTGGTTACTGACAACAGGAAGTCAGCCGGGGCGATGCCGACATTCCTGTTTACATCAACGGCAGAGGATAAGGGGGTTGAGAGCTCCAATCTCCTGAGAGTGAACACCACTGACAGCCTGTCCTTGTCCAGCCACAAGGACACTATCGCCAAGAAAGCTCAGCGGCATCTCTGCTTCTTCCAGAGGCTGAAGAAAATCGGCGCCTCCTGGACGACCATCATCTGTTTTTACAGAACACATCCTGTGCGGAAACTAGTCGTGTTGTCATGGCAACAGCACTGGCCACCACCGGAAACACTGCAGAGAGCTGTGAACAAGTTCAGTACCTCATGGATGTATGATTCGTTAAGTTAATTAATTGGCCCTCACATTTCGCGACCCCGCACTCCCAGTCACGAGGTGAAGAATTAATCTTTATGGGCGGCTTGCGAATCAAAGGTTATCACTGTACTTTGATTCATTGAAAGCAACTGTCCTCTCCTCACCTCTCCTCTTCTCTCTCCCCCCTCTCTCATTCTTTGTGCCTATCCTCTCTCTCTTTCTCTCGCTCTCTCTCCCTCTCTCTCTTCCCTTTCTCTCTACCCCTCTCCTTTCCCCTCTTTTTCCCCCTCTCTTACGTCCTCACTTACCCTCTCTCCCCCCTTCTCCACACTCCTCCACCGCCTGTTCTGTAGCACACTAAACGGAAACATACAGGCCTCTCCTGGAAACCACAAGCCTTTATCTTCTGAGAGAACATTGAATCTTTCCAACCGATGAGAAATTATACAACATCTGTAATCCACTGAGTGTGTAAAACCGTCATCACAGTGCGGGGTGAGGGAGGGGTGCTGGTCTGGACGGGTGGGTGGCGGAGACAGCAAGCTGCAGCAAAGGGGGAATTGGGGAGAAAGATCGGCAAGCGAAAGGTTAGGCAAAAACGGAGTAAGAGACTACAAGGGAAAGATGCAGGTTAGTGACTGTGTAGGGAAGAATGTTTGGAGGAAAGAGTGGGAGGGTGTAAAAGAGTACGGATGAGGATAAGAGGAGAGAGAGAAATTGAGGAATTGGTGAGGGAGGGAGGGAGGGAGAGAGAGAGAGAGAGAGAGAGAGAGAGAGAGAGAGAGAAAGAGAAAAAGAACAGGACTGTGGAGCAGAGTACAGTACCGGGACACAGGTAAACATCATCTTTGAACTGTCCCACGCTCACCTTGAAATCACATCCTATGGTAATTGAGATATTCACCTGGTGAACAAACGATGCCGGTTCTCTTCTCTCAGATCTCTACTCAGCGTCAATCTGCCTCTGGTCTCCCCTCAGCCCCCATCGCTACAGAGCAAACAACTGAAGCCTCTCCAACCTTTCATTCCCTCTGATCCATGAGACAACCCCTCCATTTCCAGAACATTAACTCTCACCCGATCCTCCCTCCGCTGGAACACGGTTAGAGTTCCTCCTGTTGTCAACCAACGACCAGCGGTTCTGTGCTGGCGATAGAGTCACCCGGATGGTGAGATGTGTCCAGGTGCCAGGGACAGGGATGACTCTGATCAGGTCCCTGGCATTCTAAAGGGGGAGGGCGAGCAACCAGACTTGTTGGTAAATATTGGCACCAATGACAGTTAAAAATGTCAGCAGGCCCTAAAAAAGATATTTTGTGAGTTAGGTAAGGGGTTTGGGAACCGATGTGCTACCGCCGAGGATGAGGTCGTTGGTTTGTAGACAGAGACAGTATGTTGTGAGACTGCTGGCAATGAGAGGCTGCTGATAGGGCAACCTGGCAGTCGGCAGGATGAGTTGCAATGGAAAAGACGCACAGAATCTAAAAGGCTGAACACAGGACTGAAGGTATTACATTTGAATGCGCGCATTGTACAGACTGACGTGGAGGAAGAGCTACAGACTGGCATACATGAGGTTGTGGGCATCACTGACAGCGTGGCCCTGTTGGTAAACATAACAAAATCAAACCATCAGAAAGAGCCGGCATAGGGTCGGAAGGTGCTGAGTCGCTGTGGGGAGAGCTGAGGAACTGCAAGTGCAAAGAAACCCTGGTGGAAGGTTTGTGCAGACCCCCAAACAGTAGTAAGGACGTAGTCTACAAACTACAACGGGAAACAGAAAATGCAAGTCAGCAGGTCAACGTTACAATAGTCATGTGGGATTTCAGTACACAAATAGATTGGGAAAGCCCGGTTGGTGCTGGATGCCCCGGGGGAGAATTTCTAGAATGCCTGCGAGGTGGCTTCAGAGAGCAGCTCGTGGTTAACCCCACTATCGCCAAATCATTTCGGTTCCTCGCGGCCCGGTAGAACATGCATTGCGGCCTGGTGGCTGGGGACCACTGCACTAAGGGATCTGCTATTCTGGTTAGGGTGTGATGCAATGAACCGGGATTGAATTTGCAATTTGAGAAGGGGAAGCACAACGGAGATGCAGTGTTGAAGTGGAATGAAGGAAACTGCAGAGGCATGAGAGAGGAGCTGGCCAAAAGTGATTGGAAAAGACCTTTGGCACCGATAACGTCAAAGCAAGACTGGGTGGAATTTCGGGAAGCAATTCAGAAAGCACAGGATATACACATCCCAAAGAGACAGAAGTGTTCAAAAGGCAGAAAGTCCATAAGACCATGAGGTGCTGGAGCAGGTTAGGACATTCGGCCCATCGACTCTATTTCAATATATCAGCATATCATCCTGGTTGATCCAATTTCGTCCCAGACCCAATCTCCTGTCTTCTCCCCGTATCCTTTCACACCCTGAACAATCAGTAATATATGACCTTCTGTAGTAAATGTACAGAGAGACGGCCTCCACCGTTGCCTGTGGCAAAGAATCCCATAGATTCTCCACTCTGGCTGAAGAAACTCCTCCTCATTTCCATTCTAACAGGATGCCCTCCGTTATGGCTCATCCGGTCTTCCAGCAATCACAGGAAAAATCCTGCCCACATCCACTCTATCATGGCTCCTCCTTCAATGAGTTCACCCCTTATTTTTCTGAATTCTGGCCCAGAGACATCAATGGTGATATGACAACCTGTTCAATACTGGAACCATTTTCGTGCCCCTCCTCTGAACCCCCTCGAGATTCAGCACATCCTTTCTAAGACAAGGAGCTCAAACCTGCTCAAAATACAAGTGAGGCCTCACCAGAGCTTTTTAAAGTTCCAACATTTCGTCCTTGCTTTTACCTTTTAGTCCTCATGAAATGAATGCTCTGAATACCATCTGCCGTTTCCAGTCCTAATCTGTCTAGCTCCTTCTGTGGCCTCTCTACGTCCTCAGAACTACCTTTCCCTCCATCTCTGTTCCTCTGCAGATTTTGCAGCAAAACCATCAAATACATCATCCAAGTCATTGCCATATAGCAGAGAAGAATGGGTCCCATCACAGACCCCTGTGGAATGCCACTGGACATCTGCAGCCAGACAGAAAACGCTCCATTTATTCACAGGTTCTGCCTCCTGTTAATCAGCCACTGCTTTATATGTGCTGGGCTCTTTCTGTAATACCATGGGCTCGTAGCGTGTTAAACAGCCTCATGTCTGCAACCTTTTTAAAGGCCTGAAATTCAAAACACACAACATCAACCGATTGTCTTTTGTCTATCCCGCTTGTTATTTCTTCAATGAATTTCAACAGATTTGTCAGGAAACTATGCTGACTACGGCCCTTTTTATCATTTGCCCAAAGAGCACTGAGACATCATCTTTAATAATCGAATCCAACATCTTCTCAAACACTGAGGTCAGACCAGCTGGCCTTCAGTTTCCTTCCCTCTGCCTCTCTCGCTTCCTGAAGAGTGGAGTGACACTGTTGTACTCCCCTTTCTCCGGAATCCCTCTTCCCTCTGCCTCTCTCGCTTCCTGAAGAGTGGAGTGACACTGTTGTACTCCCCTTTCTCCGGAATCCCTCTTCCCTCTGCCTCTCTCGCTTCCTGAAGAGTGGAGTGACACTGTTGTACTCCCCTTTCTCCGGAATCCCTCTTCCACAACACACTTGCCCTTACTCGTCACTTATTCCCTATTCTTCCTCATCTCTCTTCATCTCCCCACTCGGACTTCTACCTCTTTCAATCCACACTCTCCCTTCTCTCTCTCTCTCTCTTTCCCCCTACAATCCCTTTTCTCTTTTACTACCCCGTCTCTTCATATCCACTCCCCGTCTCTCTCCCGGTCCCCACACTCCCTTCTATTGCCCTCTCTCCCTCTCTCTCACAGGCCCCACTCCCCCTACTTTCCTCGCCCCACTCCCCCGTCTTTCTCCCCAATCTCACTTCGTTCTCTGCATTACAGGGGCAAATCTAGCTGCAACAAGACCACACAGACCGCCCCACCCAGACCATGCCCACACCAACCCACCCTCTGCACCTTCCTTACCTGAAACTGCCTGAGGGCAGAACTCAGAGATTTCCTGAGACAGGAAATGCCCCACCTCAGCCACCAAGGCGCCTCACCACAGGGGTGACAGACCTTCTCCCCCCCCCATAGGATGAAGGCCAGGGCCCCCGGAGCATTTGCTCTCTTGCCCCCTCCCGCCCGGGGGACCTGAGGCTACATATACCTGTCATAGTACACTGGGGAATGGGAAACACGCAGAGGTGGATGGCATTTAGAGAACCATGGTCTGATCAGTGACAGTCAGGATGGCTTTTTGAAGGGAAGATCATGTCTAACAAGCCTGATGGAGATTTTTTAAGAGGTGACCAGGCATATAGATGAGGGTAGTGCAGTGGATGTGATCTACATGGATTTTAGTAATGCATTTGACAAGGTTCCACACGGTAGGCTTATTCATAAAATCAGAAGGTCTGGGACCCAGGAATGTTTGACCAGGTGGATTCAGTATTGGCTTGCCGGCAGAAAGAGAGTTGTGGTGGAGGGTGTACACTCGGATTGGAGGGTTGTGACTAGTGGTGTCCCACAAGTTTCAATTCTGGGATCCCTAATTTTTGTGATTTTTATTAACGACCGGGATGTGGGAGTAGAAGGATGGGTTGGCAAGTTTGCAGAAGACACAAAGGTTGGTGATGTTGCAGATAGAGAAGAGGATTGTCAAAGATTGCAGAAAAACATTGATAGGATGCAGAAGTGGGCTGAGAAGAGGCAGATAGAGTTCAACCTGGAGAAGTGTGAGGTGGTACACTTTGGAAGTACAAACTCCAAGGCAGAGTACAAAGTAAATGGCAGGATACTTGGAAGTGTGGAGGAGCAGAGGGATCTGGGGATACATGTAGACAAAGTAGTTGAGAAAGCTTATGGGGTGTTAACGTTTATAAGTCGAGGGTTAGAGTTTAAGAGTCGCGATGTAATGATGCAGCTCTGTAAAACTCTGGTTGGGCCACACTTGGAGTACTCTGTCCAGTTCTGGTCACCTCACTATAAGAATGTTGTGGAAGGGTACAGAGGAGATTTACCAGAATGCTGTGTGGTTTAGAGAGTATGGATTATGATCAGAGATTAAGGGAGCTAAGGCTTTACTCTCTGGAGAGAAGGCTGATGAGAGGAGAAATGATAGAGGTATAGTTCATATTAAGGGGAATAGATAGAGTGGAGAGCCAGCGCCTCTTCCCCAGGGCGCCACTCTCAATACAAGAGGACATGGCTTTAAGGTAAGGGGAGGGAAGTTCAAGGGGGAAGATTTTATACTCAGAGAGTAGTTGGTGCGTGGAATGCACTGCCCGAGACAGTGGTGGAGGCAGATACACTGGTGAAGTTTAAGTGCCAACTAGACAGGTATATGGAGGAAGTTAAGATAGGGAGGCAGAGTTTAAGGGTCGGCACAACATTGTGGGCCGAAGGGCCTGTACTGTGCGGTATTGTTCTATGTTCTATCTATTTCTCGCTGGAATCTCTCTTTTAGTTTAATTGTTTATTGAAGGCACGACACAGTCCAGAAAACGTAATGCATTACATTTTCCTCCATTTTGCTTTTATACCTTACCCCTAAACAACACCACAACGTCATCAGTGGGGCCTTCTGGGAGTTGTAGTCATTGGACCTCGCTCGCTCCCTGTCGAAGCATGTTTTGTCAGCCACCACAGTCGTCACCGAAACAGACCCACCGAGGCGCGAAGGGGAATCACACCCGTCCTTGTGGGCGCCGAGGCCGGCGACAACGACAGAAGCGACTCGCTGATCTCCGCCACGGCGAAGGAGCGGAAGAGGAGGGGCTGATCATGGGCCGATTTCCTCCAGCCTATCGCAGCTCAGACCTAACACTGACGCCTGCTGTCATTGGCTGCAGTGCCTGTCGCTCAAATGGGAACTCGGAGGGTGATTAGTTTATGTGAACGTCAGTCAGCCTTCCTGTCTTCATGAGTTTGGATTTGGATTTATAACGGGACAGGAAGCAAATTGGGAGAAATGTGAGTTTTTATGTGATGGTGCATCAGTCTCCGAGTTACATTATTAACAATAAAAGGGCAAAGGCCGTGGTGAGGAAGTAGGTGATTTACTGGAGGTTATATGGAGATAATATTGGAAGAGATATCAAACTTGGAATTGTTTGGGATATGATTTAGAAAATGGGGGGGGGATTTGTGGGGATCATAATATTCCTGTGTTGATTATTGAGGGCAAAATGATTGTTACTGAAACAGGGAAGGTTGTGTTACTGGCTGGGTCATTTGATGAGATTCATAATCAGGATAATTTAAGTGAAGAAGTTAAACAATGTAGGGATATGTTTTTTCAGTGAATACCCTGATGTGTTGGATGTCTGCTGCAGCAATGATAGTATCACAGATGGAGAGATTTCTTTGTATGAATTTAAGAAGTCTATTAATAATGCAGGTCAGGTGTCTCCAGGAAAGAGTGATATTTGAAGTTGTAATTGTATATAATTTGCATTTGTAAAATATTAAATATTTGAATTGTGCATCCACTTTCCTCATGGAAAATGGAAATAGTAGTGCCTGAAAACCTGGTAGATCCCCATTTGATCCTTCTAGTTAAGGGCCTATATCGTGAAAGTCTCATTTATGTAAACTTATGGAATGTATGGTAATCAAGCGCTTGAGTTATATTTTGGAAAGAGTGGTGATAAAGTGTTTTATTAGAGTGGATTTTGGAAGTGTGAAATGACATTAGATTCAGTTTTAGGTTTGGAAGATGATATTCGGAAAGCACAATTAAATAAAGATGTTCTAATAGCAGTATTGAGACTGAAAAGGGAAATGATATGGAAGAAAGGACTTTTGATTAAATTAGGAGTAAGGGGGTCATTGTATTTTTTTCTGAGTTTTTTTTTTGTATGGACTGTCCAAGTAACGGTCGGCATGTTTGTGTCTATGAGATAGAGAATGGAATCCCACAAGGCAGTATTTGTAGCCCTTCATTATTTAATATTATGATTAATGATATTTTCTCTGAGATGGGAAAATGGGATTCCCTGGGTAAATCACAATATACAGATGACTTAGCTTTATGGATTTGAGGTATTAACTGCAATTTACAATTAATAGATCAAACAGTGGGCAGATTGATGAGGATTGTAAGCTTTCAGTCGTTAAAACACATTACGTGGTTTACAAACAGCATTAATAGACTTGCACTTGATTTTAACTTATGGGATTAATGTCTCGAGGAAGTGTCAGTGGTAAGATTTCTCAGTATGTGGATGAATAATAAGCTGACGGGGAAGCACCTATCAGTAAAATAATTGATAAATATAAAGGAGCTTTAAATCTCCTCAGACATCTATGTGGGTATTCTTGGGTGCAACATGAAAATCTTTGTTGACCAATTATATTTGTTTAATTTGATCTGTTCATGATTATGTCTGTGTGGCTTGTGGATCACCTTCATCTTCAAATTAAAAGTGTTTGTATGTGATACAATTACAGACTTTTAATTGTGTTCTGGTGCGGTAATGTTGTCTCCTGCTTTGGCTTTACTGATTGCAATGGGGCAATTGCCCTCAAAGTAACAGAGGTTCAAGTTGATGTCAACATACTGGATTAATTTGCGGGTCAAGGAAATGATCATCCTGTTAAAGGTGCGCTGGAGGACGGTTGGGGACATCACTAGAAGAGTGTTTTTTGTTTTGGGTGGCTGGGTTCTTACCATGCTGCGAATATGGGTGTATTTGATGACACAGTATGTCCCACTGTAGCGTTCTCTGTAACCCCACATTGTTTTTTCCATTGACTTCAGGTGATTTTACTTTTTACACGATCGGATTCGGTTCTGCCTGAGAGTCTGTTGGTCATCAGTATATTAATGAAAGTTATTATCATACAGTAACCATTTTTACAGATGAATCAAAAGGTAATTTAATTGGGGATGTTGGTGTGGCTGTTTTTGTGTGCCTGAATTGCAGGTAAAGAAAAAGAAATGACTTATAGCCATTTATCAGCATAGAAGGCAGAATTCTTTGCCAACAGTTTAGGCTAACAGTGGATGGAAGAAATTGGTCCTTATAATTTGCTCAGAATACATTTCGGTTTTGATGAGTCTTAAACATGTCATTCTGGCAGTCGGTCAGATTGACTGTTGGAAACTTGTCAAACGCTATTTCATATATAAAGTTTGATTTATATGTCTGCACATTATGGGGCCTGCATATCACACTGTCGAGGGAAATGATGATGTTGACTGTTTAGCTCCAAAAGCTGTTAAATATTAAGCTGTGGATATACACCTTCCACTTAGCAAATTAGAAGCTAAAAGGTTGGTAGTATTAAGAATTAGGGGCTTATGGCAAGACGTAGGATAATGGACGTAAAGACAGACACCTTTCCAGAATACATAAACCTGTTGGGTTTATAGAAGAAGGGCTTAAAACAAGTGAAGGAATGATATTCATATGACAGAAATATCCACACTATGCTTAATTATGCCTTGTAACTAATTGGAAAACTTCATTCTGTGTCGTATACATTTTGTGATTATGAAACCGTCGAAACACATACTATTTCAATGTGAAGCGTACAAGGTTGAAGAAAAATCAAATGCAGTCTTCAGTACAATCTTTTCGAGGGTAGATAGTTTTCAAATAAAAGCTATTAAATTATGGGACTGACTTTAAATCCATTCACAGTTTGAGCTGGAAAAGGCACGAAATAATTGTGTTAAACATAAGGAAATAACATAAAAGGTAGCAAAGGTGAGTGGGCTGTTGGATTACTGAGATGCTCTTTTTATTTATTTATTATTTTTTTAGAAAATTACAAAGAATAAATGTAATGAAAAATTAGTAAGAAAAAGAAAAATAATATTAATCATCCCCCTCCCCACCTTAACCCTTATCTAAAGAAAGAAATAAAGAAGAAAAAGATTGCCTCGATATTGGAGGATACCCACATGCTCCATGGAGTTCAAAATAATTTTAATATTTATTCTTACTTTCCCCAATTACATTATAATTTTATCTTCAAAGGACCTATATATTTAATCTCATCTTTTGTAGGTATGGGAGCCAAATTTTGAAAAATATATCATATTCATTTCTTAGATTATATGCAATTTTTTCAAGTGGAATACAACTATATATTTCATTATTCCGATCCATAGTTAAATATAACTCAGATTTCCAAGTAATTGCCATAACTTTTTTAGCTACTGCCAAAACAATATTAATAATTTTTTTCTGATACTTATTCAATTTAATTTTCGGTATTGTCCCTTCAATATCTCCTAATAAAAATAATATTGGACTATTTGGGAGTTGAACTCCAGTACTTTGTTCCAATAAAAGTCAGGTATATCGAAAATGGTTGAATTTTAAAACAAGACGAAGTAGAATGTAAAAAAGTACCAATTTCTTGATTACATCGAAAGCATTGGTCAGACATATTTGAATTTAATCTATTTATTTTCAGTGGTGTTATATATAATTGATGTAAAAATTATATTGTATTAATCTAATTTGAACATTTATTGTATTTATCATACTATCAGAACATAATCTTGACCAACTTTTTCCAACAATTTTAATATTCAAGTCAGTTTCCCATTTTTGTCTTGATTTATGAATTCCAGATTCAGTCTGTTTTTGAATCAAATTGTACATACAAGATGTAATTTTTAAAATTTTTCCTTTTTGAATTAGTATTTCTATTTCACTAAGTTTTGGCATCAACATTGTTTGACCCAGCTTTTCTCGTAAATTGTCCTTTAATTGAAAATAAGAGAAAAGAGTGTTGTCTGATATTTTATATTTATTTTTTCATTCATCAAACGACATCAATATACCTCCTTCAAAACAATTACGTATATATTTAATCCCCTTTTGGAACCAATTATGTAAAAGTTTATTATCCATTGTAAAAGGAATAAGCCTATTTTGAATTAAAGTTTGTTTTTGCTAATAAAGATTTCTTTATCTTTTCTTTCTAAATCTCTATATTAATATTAGTAATATGGACAGAATACAGATGATATATTGATAAAGAAATTACCAACATACACATTCCATTACATATGAAAAAAAACATACATAATAGTTACAATATAAATGAGTTTACCAAGACATAAGCCATAAGATATATGTATGGACATAGTAAATCTAAATATTTCATAATGTATAATATAAAAAAAACAGAAAAAAGAAAGAAAAGAAAACAAAAAAAAATTATATAATGCAGAACTAGCTAATCTAATCTAATAACTATAACTAATAAATAATATAAAAGAAAAAAAGAACAAAAGAGAAGGGAAAAAAAAAGCGGGCTGTTTATAATATCTCACAAAAATAAGTATTCATCAATGCCGTCACTTCCGGTCCTCTCAAAATACATAAGCTGAAAGCTGGGAAATCAAATGAACTTGGCACAGGGTCATATTACATCATATGAAAATGTTGAATAAATGGTCTCCATAACTTTTCTAATTTAATAGAAGTCTCAAAAGTACCACTTCTAATTTTTTCTAAATTTAAACATAACATAGTTTGAGAGAACCAATTAAATACAGTGGGAGGATCAATTTCTTTCCAATTCAACAATATAGATCTTCTAGCCATCAGAGTTAGAAATGCAATCATTCGACGGGCAGAAGAAGATAAATGCTGTGAATCTAACATTGGTAAACCACAAATTGCGGTAATAGGATGAGGTTGTAAATCAATATTCAAAACCGCAGAAATAATATCAAAAATATCTTTCCAATATTTCTCCAAAAATGAACACGACCAAAACATGTGAGTTAAAGACGCAATTTCAGAATGACATCTATCACAAATAGGACTTATATGAGAGTAAAAACGAGCTAATTTATCCTTGGACATATGGGCCCTATGTACGACCTTAAATTGTATTAGTGAATGTTTGGCACATAACGATGATGTATTAACTAATTGAAGAATTCTATCCCAATTCTCACTAGAAATACTAAAACTAAGCTCTCTTTCCCAATCCTGTTTCGTCTTATAAAGCGGCTCTGAACGTATCTTCATAATTATATTATAAAGTTTTGAAATAAGCCCTTTTTGAAAAGGGTCTAATTCAAATAAACTCTCCAACGTATCTGAAGGCACAAAATTTGGAAACGTAGAGAGTACAGAACTTAAAAAATGTCTAATCTGTAAATATCTAAAAAAATGAAATCTCGGCAAGTTATATTTCTTGGATAATTGTTCAAAAGACATGAAACAATTATCTAAAAATAAATCAGAAAATCTTAGTAATCCCTTAGTTTTCCAAGCTGAATAAGCTTGATCTATAATGGAAGGGTGAAAAAAAAAACAATTAGATACAATAGGACTATTTAAAACGAATTGAGTCAACCCAAAAAATCTCCGAAATTGAAACCATATACGCAATGTATGTTTAACTATCGGGTTGTCAATTCGTTTCGGCAATTTAGAAAGAGCAAAAGGGAGAGAAGTCCCTAAAATAGAACCCAAAGCATAAGCTGATACCGATTTAGTTTCTAAACTCACCCAACAAGGGCCAAAAGATCCACCCCCATCTTTCAACCAACATAACAAATATCTAATATTAACTGCCCAATAGTAAAATCTGAAATTAGGTAATGCTAACCCGCCTTCCTTTTTTGTCTTCTGTAAATATGCTTTACCTAACCTGGGATTTTTATACTGCCATATATATGAAGAAATTTTAGAGTCAACATTAGTAAAAAAAGATTTCGGGATAAAAATTGGTATCGCTTGAAAAATATATAAAAACTTAGGTAAAATAACCATCTTAATAGCATTAATCCTACCTATTAGGGATAGAGACAAAGGTGTCCACTTAGTAAACAAACCTTTAATCTGATCAATTAAGGGTAAAAAATTAAATCTAAATAAATCTTTATGGTTTTTTGTGATTTTGATCCCTAAATAAGTAAAAGAGTCATTAACTAATTTAAAGGGTAAATTTCCATAAATTGGGACCTGTTTATTCAATGGAAACAATTCACTTTTATTAAGGTTTAACTTATACCCAGAAAACTCACTAAATTGAGCCAATAATGATAAAACTGCTGGAATGGATTTCTCCGGGTTAGAAATGAATAGTAATAAATCATCTGCATACAAAGATAACTTATGAATATCTGTCCCACGATTAATACCCAAAATATCCTGTGATTGTCTGATGGCAATTGCCAAAGGTTCTAAGGCAATGTTAAATAGTAATGGACTAAGAGGACATCCCTGTCTAGTGCCCCGAAATAGGCGAAAAAAGGGAGATCTTTGATTATTGGTAACCACTGAGGCTACTGGAGTATGATAAATCAATTTAATCCATGATATAAATATCGGACTAAAATTAAACTTCTCCAACACATTAAATAAGTAAGGGCATTCAACTCTGTCAAATGCTTTCTCCGCATCTAATCAAATCACGCATTCTGAAGTATCATGTGAGGGAGTATAAACAATATTCAACAATCTCCTAATGTTAAAAAAAGAATAACGATTTTTAATAAAGCCAGTTTGATCATCTGAAATAATTTTGGGTAATACCTTCTCCAGTCTAGATGCCAGTCACTTAGAAAAAATCTTGGAGTCTACATTCAATAAAGATATAGGTCTATAAGAAGCACAGTTAGTAGGGTCTTTATCTTTCTTCAATATTAGAGAAATGGAAGCTCTATAAAAAGATTGTGACAAATTCCCTAATCTAATGGCCTCCTCAAAACCTTACCTAACCAAGGGGAAAGAGTAGCGGAAAAAAATAAAAAATTCAACTGTATAACCATCTGGACCCGGTGCTTTCACAGAATTCATTGAGGAAATAGCCCCCTTAATTTCTACATCCGTAATAGGAGTATCCAATATCAAAAGATCATCAGATGATAACCTTGGAAAATTTAATTTTCCAAGAAAATCAGACATGGTATTATAATCTTGAGGAAATTCAGATTGATACAGGGAGGTATAGAAATCTTGAAATGCCTTATTTATCTCATCATGGTTAAACGTCAAATCACTAAGATTGGTCAGCAGAATGGGAATCTGACAGTTTACCAGATTTATCACTATGTATATAAAAATCAGATTTAGTTTTCATTAATTGATTTACAATCGAGGATGTAAGTAATAAACTATGTTCCATTTGAAGTTCAAACCTTTGTTTGTAAAGCTCCTTACTAGGAGCAATCGAATATTTCTTATCAATCTCTTTAATTTTATCAACCAATAAAAGAGTTTCCATCTTGATACGTTTCCTCAAACCAGCAGAATAAGAAATAATCTGTCCACGTATATAAGCTTTAAAAGTGTCCCAAAGTGTTCCGCAGGAAATATCATCTGTAGAATTAGTTGAGAAGAAGAAGTCGATCTGCTCCTCCATAAATTTTATAAAGTCAGAGTCTTGCAATAAGGTAGAGTCAAATCGCCATTGTCTAGCATTAGAAGCTGTATCCGTAAATTTCATAGAAAGTAATAACGGAGCATGATCAGAGATAGCTATAATATCATAGTTACAACCGATTACCGATGGAATAAAACAAGAGTCTACAAAAAAATAATCAATTCTTGAATAAGAGTGATAAACATGTGAGAAAAAAGAAAACTCTTTGTCATTAGGATACCGGGATCTCCAAATATCAAAAACTCCATTGTCAGTCAAAAAAGAGTTAATACAAGTGGCCGACTTATTAGGTAAAGTCTGAATAGATAAAGATTTATCCATCAGAGGATTTAAACAACAATTAAAGTCACCACCCATTATTAACTTATATTCGTTTAGATTGGGTAAAGAAGTAAATAAAGACTTAAAAAAGTCAGGACAATCCACATTTGGAGCATAAACATTAACCAAAGCAACTTTTTTAATTACAAAGTAAACCCGTAATTAACAAAAATCTGCCATTCGGATCCGAAAAAATATCATGTTGAACAAATGAAATAGAGGAGTCAATAAAAATTGAAACTCCTTTTACTTTAGCATTCGAATTTGCGTAATACTGTTGACCCCGCCAAAATCTAAAAAAACGAAATTTGTCCTCCCTCCTCACATGAGTTTCTTGTACAAAGATGATATCAGCATTAAGTCTTTGGAATACTTTGAAAATCTTCTTTCGTTTAATTGGATGATTTAAACCATTAGTATTCCAAGACACAAAATTAATGGTCTGAGCCATAATTCTATAATCAACCATTTGGTATAGAAAGGGTTAACCAACTTATAAACTCATGCACCCGGAAGAGGAACAAAAGTAGTGAGAAGACCCGGAAGTGACGACAACACAGACATATTTGAAGTTCAAAAACAGCCCAAATAAAAAAACTAACACAAATTGGTACAAAAAAAAGAATAAGAAAACAGACCATCCCCCCACCCCCGAGAAAAAGAGAAAAAGCCAAAATATGACTTAAAAAGAGAAAAAGTAAGACTAATCCTACCCCCATGTCAGCTGAAGAACACTCCATATAAAAAGGATATATATAAAAGAATCACCCCAACTTTAAAAATTAAAATCGCTATAATAAAAACCATATTTCTAAGTATAGTTAGTTGTAAAAAGAATAAAAATATAATCACTAAAAAACAATTATAACTCGGACTCTGGCCCAGACAAAACAAAAAATATTTAAGCTAAGATAAGCGATACATTGTACGGAAGAAACGCGAAAAATATAAACATAACGCCATCTTAAGCAAAACCAAAAATCTTTTCCAAAAAAACCACCATCTTAATCAAGGAAAAATTCACCTTCAAAGAATTAAAAATATACCTTCGAAGGAACAAAGTTAATAGACAAGTATGTAGTTAAATGATTAAAGTGTATAAGGCAAAACAATTAACATGACGCAAACACACTTTAACTTAAGTATAAAGTACTTAATACTTAAGTATTAAGGATAAACCTACACCAATAACCACATTTTAATTCTGGTTTAAGAGATCGAGAACCATCTTACACGATCAGAATCGTTCATTTATTAAAGACTGGTGTCTGTAGCAGTAGGGAAGTTCTCCTCCAGATATTTTCTCGCTTCTGAAGTTGAAAGGAAAACCTGTCGTGGAGCATTCGACGGAGAAATTCGAAGCTTCGCAGGGTATAGAAGCGCAGGTTTCAGATTTTTCTCGTAACATTCAGCCATCAACGGTTTAAAAAGAAGCCTTCTTTTTAAAAGGTCTGGACTAAAATCTTCGATCAGGCGGAAGCAAAAATCTTTGAGTTTAATCATTCCTACCCGACGAGCTGCTCTTATAACTTGTTCGTTGTCATGTACATAATGGAACCGGACAATTACCACCGAAGGTTTGTCTGTAACACTCGGTGTTCGACGCCGAATTCTATGTGCCCGATCCAATAAAGGGGGGTTATTCGGGAAAATCGTCGGAAACGCTTCTTTTAAAAGTTGAGCAAAATATTTCGAAGGGTCATCTTTTTCTATGCCGTCTGGAAGACCAAGACTACGTAAGTTCTGTCTTCTGGACCGATTCTCAAAATCGTCACCTTTAAGGGCTTCCATCAGCTTAATGGTCGAAATTAAATCCTGTTGCAGTTTTCCAATAGTCAAATCTCGCTTCCGAGCTTCTTCTTGCAGAGACGTAATAAGAGCTTGTTGCTGTTTAATTACTAAATCCGTCTTAACCATGTACTCTTGAAAAGCCTTTATATCTTCTTTAAAAAATTGTTGTTCAGCAAATTTTTTATCCAAAACCTCCATAAACAATTCAAAAGTTAATTGAGTTTGTTGTGTCGGAGCCTGCTTTTTTCCGTTACCGTTCGGAATACGTCCGTGATCCCGTCCCTTAGACCTGAGAGACATTTCTGTTTGCATATCTTCAAAAGGTCACAACAAACTCTTGGCAGTAAATCCAAAAAAAAAAGAATAAAGAAACTTTCGGTATAGGTAAAAATAAACTGAATAAGGGTGATCAAAGGTTAAAAAAAGTAAAGGTTATGGAGCGAATCCAAAACGGTACTCACTCCATGAGCGTCTCCAGCTGACTGATATTCACATCAAACTGTTGAGGGAAATGATGGT
Organism: Hypanus sabinus; assembly: GCF_030144855.1. Taxonomy (NCBI): domain Eukaryota; kingdom Metazoa; phylum Chordata; class Chondrichthyes; order Myliobatiformes; family Dasyatidae; genus Hypanus; species Hypanus sabinus. Next base: position 21,628 of record NW_026779913.1, read on the forward strand.
GTTGACTGTTTTGCACCAAAAGCTGTTAAATGTTAAGCTATGGACATAGACCTACCACTTAGCAAATTTGAAGCTAAAGTGTTGGTCGTGTTAAGAATTAGGGGCTTATGGTAAGACGTAGGATAATGACATAAGCACAGATACCTTTCCAGAATACATAAACCTGTTGGGTTTATAGAAGAAGGGCTTAAAACAAGGGAAGGAATGATATTGACATGACATGGAAATTTCCACACTATGCTTAATTATACCTTGTATCTAATTGGAAAACTTCATTCTGTGTCATGTACGTTTTGTCATTATGAAACTTTCTTTCTTTCTAAATCTTTTTATTAATATTAGTAATATGGACAGAATACAAATGATATATTGATAAAGAAATTACCAACATACACATTCCATTACATTTGAAAAAAAACATACATAATAGTTACAATATAAATGAGTTTACCAAGACATAAGCCATAAGATATATGTATGGACATAGTAAATCTAAATATTTCATAATGTATAATATAAAGAAAACAGAAAAAAGAAAGAAAAAAAAACAAAAAAAATTTATATAATGCAGAACTAGCTAATCTAATAACTATAACTAATAAGTAATATAAAAGAAAAAAGAAACAAAAAAAAAGAGAAGGAAAAAAAAGTGGGCTGTTTATAATATCTCACAAAAATAAGTATTCATCAATGCCGTCCCTTCCGGTCCTCTCAAAATACATAAGCTAAAAGCTGGGAAATCAAATGAACTTGGCACAGGGTCATATTACATCATATGAAAATGTTGAATAAATGGTCTCCATAACTTTTCAAATTTAATAGAAGTCTCAAAAGTACCACTTCTAATTTTTTCTAAATTTAAACATAACATAGTTTGAGAGAACCAATTAAATACAGTGGGAGGATCAATTTCTTTGCAATTCAACAATATAGATCTTCTAGCCATCAGAGTTAGAAATGCAATCATTCGACGGGCTGAAGAAGATAGATGCAGCGAGTCTAACATTGGTAAACCGAAAATTGCAGTAATAGGATGAGGTTGTAAATTGATATTCAAAACCGCAGAAATATCAAAAATATCTTTCCAATATTTCTCCAAAAATGAACACGACCAAAACATATGAGATAAAGACGCAATTTCAGAATGACATCTATCACAAATAGGACTTATATGAGAGTAAAAATGAGCTAATTTATCCTTGGACATATGGGCCCTATGTACGACCTTAAATTGTATTAGTGAATGTTTGGCACATAACGATGATGTATTAACGATGATGTATCAAGCTCCTGAGTGAGGCGGGACTATGACATCAGTCACAGGCTGTCGCGGTTTGTGCAGATTAAAGTACAGAGACACAGATAAAGGGAGAGAGAACAGTTACACTGGGAGTCTTCGCAAGACTTGGAACTACGAGCTACCGGGGCAAGTTTACTCCAGAATGCATGATTGTCTCTGCATATAATCCACAGGAGTGGATTTTGGGCTGTCTTGTGGGACCACATATGTGTTAACCCATGCCTGGGTATGTTGTGTGGCAACCTCTGGAAGACGATATTCCTGTCATAGGTCGTTTTCGGTGATAATTCGTTTCATTTTTAGAAACTTTTTATTGATACGTAATCATCAATAGCTATAATATGATACAAAACTAACAGATTAATATGCATAAATTAATAAAGCTGAAGAAAAGAAAAAAGATCTGAAATATATAAATAGCAAAAAGAAGGAATAAAAGAACCCCATCTAACTAAAGAAAACCCACTAAATATTAAAGAAAAACATTAGGAATCAACCTCCCCCCCGGAGCAAATGGATGTGAAATTAATCTGGATAGGGTTTATAGACAATGCATTTGCAATAAAAACAGACAAGGAAAAGTTCACAAAATGTGAAAGATTTTCTTTGGGGTACTGTATTTCATTACACCCCTCAATAAGTAAGATCAAAAGTATGTGAATTTTCAAACTTCATTCTAAATATTAATAGTATGTATATTACAAATAAAAACATTTAAATTGCGTTTGACTATCATCTAAATATATAAAGAAAAAGTGTCATTAACCGTCATTTAATACTTATATAAATAAAATAAAATTGGAACGAAACCATATAACTTAATTCAAATTAATGACAATATTTGGCAAAAGAAACCCATCTTCTCTCAAAATCAAATCGAGAACCAAAAGTTCCACCTCTTATTTTTTCCCAATCTAAGACATAACATCACTAGAGAAATCCATTCAATTAATGTCGGGGAAGAAATATCTTTCCATTTTAGCTCTTCTTGCCAGCAGTGTAACAAATGCAATTACATGTTGATCTGAAGATGAGATACCCTGAATACGATGCGGAACTATTCCAAATAGAACAGTCAATCTATTAGGTTGTAAATTAATTTTCAAAGCTTTAGAGATTGTAGAAAATAAAGATTTCCAAAACGATTTTAAAGAAGAACATGACCAGAACATATGTGACAAAGTAGCTACTTCAATTTTACATCTATCACTATAATTATCTGTATTAGGAAATATTTTAGATAGTCTGTCCTTTGTTAAGTAATAACAGTGTACAATTTTAAATTGAATTAAACAATGGTTGGGACATACAGAAGAAGAATTTACGTTTTTCAAAACTCGAAGCCAATCTTCATTAACAAAGGTCATATTAAGATCTCTCTCCCAATCTCGTTTAATCGTTAGTGATGGGTTCTCTTTTTGTAACAAAAGTAAATTATAAATTCTGCTAATGAAACATTTCACAAAGGTATTTAATTTCAAAATGTTATCCAACAAATCAGATTCTTGTAAATATGGAAACTTAGGTAAATATTTTTGCAAATAAATGTCTAACCTGAAAATATTGCCAAAAAAGTTTATGAACGTGGGAAAATGTATTAATTAACTCCTCAAATGTCATCAAACGACCATCACAAAATAATTCTGTAAAATAATGAATTCCTTTATTTTTCAATGGAAGAAAAATGGGGTCAGTCGCTGAATGTTTAAATAAAATGTTTCAATATAAAAATACTAGATAACTTAAATTGTTTAAGATTAAAAGAATTACGGAACAGGACCCAAATCCGTTGGAATTGTTTAATAACCGGATAAAGATTTAAATTTGGATTTTTACAGAGCGGTAAAGGTAATGGATCTCCTAAAATTGAGGTTAAATGAAATTGTTTAACAGCTTTTAATTCCAAATCAACCCATAATAGCTTTTGGCTCTTATCAAGCCAACATAACCAAAACATCAAAACAAATAACACAGTTTTAAAATAGGCAGTGCAAGTCCACCATCTTTTTCATTTTTTTGTAAATGATACTTACTAAATAGATCTCTTACTGTTTCAAATAAAAGAAGAAATAAGAGAGTCAATTTGATCGAAAAAAAAACTTTAAAAGATAGGTATATTTTGGAAGATATATAAAAATCTAGATAAAATCATCATTTTCACTGCATGAATACGACCTATTAAAGTAAAAGTAAGTGGATTCCATCAAGAAAATAATTGTTTAACGGAGTCCATTAAAGGAGCTATATTCACTTTATAGAGATCTTTATATTTTTTTAGTAATTACAATACCTAAGTATCTAAATGTATTAACAATTCTAAAAGAAATATCATTATATATACTAAGATGAACATTTAATGGAAACAATTCACTTTTATTCAAGTTAAGTTTATATCCTGCAAATTTACCGAAATCTTTAAGCGTTTCTAAAGGATCAGAAATTGATTCCTCAAGATTTGAAATAAAAAGCAAAAGATCATCTGCATACAGAGAAATCTTATATATGGTTCCATTCATAGAGATACCATAGATATTTTTAGCTTCACGTAATGTTGCAGCTAAAGTTTCCAAAACAAGATTAAATAATAAAGGACGTAATGGACATCCCTGTCTAGTGCCACGAGATAGTGAGAAAAAAGAAGACTGGCAGTTATTAGTAATGACTGTGGCAACAGGATTCTTATAAATCATTTGAATCCATCTATTGAAATTATAACCAAAACCAAATTTTTCTAATACTTTAAAACAAATATGGCCACTGAACTCTATCAAATGCATTTTATGCATCGAGAGAGATAACATTGAGGTTGCTTAGATAATGATGAATATATAATATTCATCAATCTCCGAACGTTAGAGAAAGAATAACGGCCTTTAATAAAGCCCGGTTGATCCATAGAAATAATCTTAGTTAACAATTTTCCAAGCGATTAGACAATATTTTAGAGAGATTTTTTGCATCCACATTTAATAGCGAAATAGGTCAATATGATGAACATCCACAGCATCTTTATCTTTTTTCTAAGAATTAAGGAAATAGATGCTTCATAAAAAGAAGAAGGTACATTACCCTCGTCAAAGGCTTCGTGAAATATTTCCAAAAGATCCGGAGAAAGTAATCTTCCAAATTTTTTTGTTCCTCTGAATAACCATCAAGTCCAGGAGCATTACCTGATTGCATTGATAAAATAGCTTTCTGAATTTCATGCTCGGTAATTGGAACATCAAGCATCTGTTCATCTTCAAACGATATTTGTGGAAATGTAATCTTATGTAAAAAAGCCTTCATTTTAGAGGAGTCTGCAGGAGATCGAGATCTATAAAGTTCAGAGTAAAAATCCTGAAAAGTATTATTATGTCCTCATGGTTACTTACTACATCATTATTTTTACGAATCTTTAAGATTTGTCTTTTAGCTCTAGCTGCTCTTAATTGAGAAGATAAGAGCTTATTGTTTTTGTCCCTAAAGATATAAAATTGACTTTTCAATTTAAGCAAATATCCTTCAATAGGATATGTTAGTAATAAATTATGCTGTGATTGTAATTCTACTCTTCTTTTAAATGAAACAGCATTTGGCGAGATTGCATTAATGTTAGCTAATTCTTTAATTTGTTTAGAGATTTCATCTAATTCCATTCTTGTTTGTTTCTTCAGTTTAGTTATATACGGATTAATTTGACCACGTAAATAAGCTTTTAATGTATTCCAAATTATTAACTTAGAGACGTTTCCAATATTATTAAAGAGAAAAAAAATCTGAGCCTCGATAAACTCAACAAATTCTGAACTTTGTAATAACTGTTCAGGTAAACGCCAAAATAGTCCGGTAGAAACAATATCTTTCAGTTCAAATATTAAGTTTAAAGGAGCATGATCAGAAATAGTGATCTCATCACGCTCACATTTCTGAACATTGAATCAAAGTCGAGGGTCAACTATAAAATATTCGATTCTCCAATGTTTATTATGAACAAGTGAGAAAAATGAGTATTCTCTATCACTAGGATGAATGTGCCTCCAGATCTCAATTAAACCGTAATCAAGTAAAAAAAAATAATAAGTGATGTAGAACGATTAGAACGCAAAAACAGTTTCAAAGAATGAGGGATCGTCAACATTTGGTCCATAAATAATAACCGAAACCATTTTTCTATTACAAATTGTTCTTTAACAATCAGAAATCATTTGTCATTTATATCATTTATAATATCCCCCTGCTTAAAAGGAATATTGGAATTAATAAAAATAGAAACACCTCTAGTTTTACTCTGGGAAATTGCATGAAACTGAGGACCCTCTCAAAATTAAAAAAAAAATCTATTTTTACCACATAACCAGATATGCGTTTCTTGAGCAAAAACAAACCAGGCTGGAATCGGTTAATAACTTTAAACGTCTTCTTACACTTAATAGGATGATTCCAACCACGAACATTTCAAGTTAAAACAGTTAGCTGCTTAGATATCATCATAGAACTTTATGCCTAAAAACAATAGTTAGACGCGTGTCAGGATAGGATAGTCGAAAATGGCGGAGATGAACAACAATAAAAATAATTGGCGTATGCTCCGGGATTCCATGATGGGGAAAAAAAAGAAAAAAAATCCCACCCAAAATACAAAGCCCAGAAACAAGTCGAAATCAATCGACGCAAGCCCCATGAAAGGCGTAGACGCGAATACAAATACAAACTCCGCCTACTTAAGTAAAAAAAGGGAAAAATATCTCTGTCTCCCTCTACCGAACATAAAGCTCATTACAGTCGATATGATATTTCACTGTAATTAACTTGGAAGGAAAGTGTTTTTCTTGTATAACAAAACGACGTTCAATTGAAAGTAACCTTCATAACGTTAGATAAGGAAAGAAACACACATCCAAAGCAAATCATGAAATATTTGCACAGAAGAAAAACAATCGCCATCTTTAAATTGTCCGGTCTATCTTTAAAACATAAAGAAATCCAAGTAACTACTTTTAAAAAATCTTTACAACAGCATACGAAGCAAAAAAAAAAAAGAATTGATTTATTTAAATGCTGCAGAAAAAAATATAAATGGTTCAAACTTATTACAGACGGTCAACAGCTCTCCGTCTATGTCTTCTGAAATTGAAGTCATCCTAACCAGACTTTTTCAGAGACAGAAATGTATTTTAATTTAAAGACCTATAACCACCAACTCTTTCAACCTCATCACTGTTTACACCGTGAGACAATCAAACCATTATTGAAGCTTCAGTTTTCTCATCGGATGCGTCGGGTAAAGAATTAATAAAACTCAATGCATCAAATGGTTCATCAAAGAAATGAAATCCAGACTTTTTAACAAAGAGCATCAACTTCACTGGATATTGAAGGAATGGAAAAAGCTTATTTTTCAAACGCTGATTTCATAGCATTTGCAAAGCCAGCCTGCTTTTTAACAATTACAGGAAAATTTTCATAGAAACGTATGTCTGAATTCTGATATTGAAAGAGTCCTTTTTTTCTCGCAAGCGAAATAATACGGTCTTTATCTCTGAAACGGAGAAAACGCAACGTAATATGTCTGTTTTTACAAAAATCTTAAAGTGCATATTCTATGAGTCATTTCGATATCTGAAGGCAGTTAACAAACCTCCAGAAATAACGACTGAAACACTTTTGTGAAATAATCCAGTGTCTCAGCCGATCCTGTTTTCTCTTTTTATCCAAATAATCGAATTTTGTTCCGACGGGATCGAGCTTCGAGATCAACGATCCGTTGTTGGGCTTTTTCCAAACGTGAAGAAAGGCCCGCAGTATTTCAACAGACTTCTTTAAGGCTCAAAGTGTCGACTTTTCCTTCGAAATCCTCTTTTAGTTGAGTTATCTCAATACCGATATTGCTGACTTGAGATTCTAGTCTCTTTACCCGGAAGGGGGGGGGGGGTCCTCCGATAATTCGTCAGTTTTCTTGGGCTTCCCATTGCTCGGGTCCGATTTCTTTTGGAGCTTCTGAGAGTGCCCATAATTATATCCGATACGAATGAATAAAGTGGAAATTTCAGAGTTTAAATCGGAAAAGGGAGAAATTAAAGGCAGACAAGAAGTGACTAGTCTTACATGTCCGAAACCAGTAGGCGGAGTCCTTCGGTGATAATTCGTATGTGGATTTGGAACGATGACGGACAAGATCTACGGCGGCTGTTATCTCGTTTCCCCAGTGTGGAACCTGTGGAATACTTGGTACTTGCCTTCTCTGTCCAGTACAACGTCCATCACTTATTCCGTGGATAACTGAACTTTCCTACTTTACCATCTCAAGACTCTGAGCCTTATTCCCCCAAGCTCAATAGTTGGGAGTTATATTTGCACAAATACACACAGAACATTGTGAACTTTTGTTTATCTTGGTTAAGTTACTATATTATAAGTAGTTACTAATAAAGACTATGGTTTAACATCAAAACCAGACTCCATGTGTAATCTATTGCTGCTGGTCCGTTTCTAAAACGTTACATTTGGTAACACGGCTCAATACCTTTGAGGAGGTTGAACGGGGAATAAAAAAGTGAACATACGAGGAGCGTTTGATGACTCTCGGCCTGTACTCGTTACGTTTAGAAAAATGAGGAAGAAATCACATTGAAACCACAAATATTGAACTAACACAGAACAGAGTGGAGACCTGGGGAGGCAGATGTGACAGAGTCGGGTGTGTGTGTGTGTGTGTGTGTGCGTGTGCGTGTGCGTGTGCGTGTGCGTGTGCGTGTGCGTGTGTGTGTGTGTGTGTGTGTGTGTGTGTGTGTGTGTGTGTGTGTGTGTAAGCTATGCTCTAGAGCTGGTCGGAAATTGAGCTTTTGCAACATTGGACTTCACAAGATCACGTGATTCCACACATGATTTAAACCAAATGAAGAGCCACATTGGCTCTTAATATGACAAGTCTTTCAATCCAGGAATCATTTATGCGAACCTCTTGTGAACCCTCTCCAATGTCAGCCCATCCTTTCCAAGATAAGAGTCTAAATCTGATCAGAATACTTCAAGTGAGGCCTGGCCAGCGGTTTATGAAGCTTCAATATTACATCCTCGGTTTTATATTCTCGGTCCCTCGAAGTGAATGTTAACACCGTATTTGCCTTCCTGACACCGACTCAACCTGCAACTTAACCTTCACAGAATCTTGCACAAGAACTCCTAAGTGTCATTGCGCTTCATAATGTTTTTATAATTTTCTGTCCCAGGTAAATCGTCTACCCTTCTATTTATTTTAACAATGACTATACAGTTTTGACAATATATTCCATCTGCCACTTTTTGCCCATTCTTCTAATCTGTCTAACCCTTTCTGTAGCCGCTCTACGTCCTCTAAACTATCTGCCTCTACATTTATCTTTGCAACATGCAGAAACCTTGGCCACAAAGCTATCAATTCCGTCATCCAACTCATTGACATATAACTTGAAAAGAATCGGTCCCAACACAAACCCTGTGGAACACAACTATTTACCGGTAATAACCAGAAAAGGTTCCATTTATTCTCCATGACTCCAACATCTTCCCAACCACTGCGAGCAGACTAACAGGGCAATGGTTTCTTTTCTTCCTCCTCTTTCCCTTCCTGAAGAGCGGAGGAATATTTCCAATTTTCTATTCCTTCCGAAACATGCCAGAATCACTTGATTCCTGAAATAGACAATAGACAATAGACAATAGGTGCAGAAGTAGAACATTCGGCCCCTCGAGTCTGCACCGCCATTCTGAGATCATGGCTGATCGTTCACTATCAATACCCAACCCCTGCTTTGTCCCCATATCCCTTGATTCCCCTATACATCAGATATCTATCCAGCTCCTTCTTGAAAGCATCCAGAGAATTGGCCTCCACCGTCTTCCGAGGCAGTGCATTCCACACCTCCACAACTCTCTGGGAGAAGAGGCTCTTCCTCAATCCATGCCCTCTGGTAGTGGACTCTCCCAACATCTGGAACATATTTCCTGCCTCAATCCAATCAAATCCATTAATTATCTTAAACGTTTCAATCAGATCCCCTCCCAATCTCCTCAATTCCAGCGTGTACAAGCCCAATCTCTCCAATCTCTCTGCGTAAGTCAGCCCTGCCATCCCAGGAATCAACCTAGTGAATCTGCGCTGCACTTCCTCAATTGCCAGAATGTCCTTCCTTAAACCTGGAGACCAAAACTGTACACAATATTCCAGGTGTGGTCTCACCAGGGCCCTGTAAAAATGCAAAAGGACATCCTTGCTCTTGTATTCAATTCCCCTTGTAACAAAGGCCAGCATTCCATTTGCCCTCTTCACTGCCTGTTGCACTTGCTCATTCACCTTCATTGACTGGTGAACTAGGACTCATAGGTCTCTTTGTATTTCTCCCATACCTAACTCGACACCGATCAGACAATACTCTGCCCACTTGTTCCAGCTTCCAACGTGGATAACTTCACATTTATTTACATTGAATGACATCTGCCAAGTATCTGCCCACTCACCCAGCCTATCCAAGTCTCCCTGTATTCTCCTAACGTCCTCTTCGCATGTCACACTGCCACCCAGTTTAGTATCGTCAGCAAACTTGCTGATATAGTTTTCAATGCCCTCATCTAAATCATTGACATAAATCGTAAAGAGCTGTGGTCCCAATACAGAGCCCTGTGGTACCCCACTAGTCACCTCCAGCCAGTCTGAGAAACACCCATTCACTGCTACCCTTTGCTTTCTATTTGCCAACCAGTTTTCTATCCATGTTGAAACCCTGCCCCCAATGCCTTGAGCTCTGATTTTACTCACCAATCTCCGATGTGGCTCCTTATCAAATGCCTTCTGAAAATCTAGGTACACAACATCTACTGGCTTACCCTCGTCTAACATCCTTGTTACACCCTCAAAAAACTCCGATAGATTAGTCAAGCATGATTTGCACTTGGTAAATCCATGCTGGCTCGGCCTAATCCTATTTCTGCCATCTAGATGTGCCACTATTTCGTCCTTAATAATGGACTCAAGCATCTTCCCCACGACTGACGTTAGGCTAACAGGGCGATAGTTCTCCGTTTTCTCCTTCCCTCCCTTCTTGAAAAGTGGGACAACATTAGCCACTCTCCAATCTTCAGGAACTGATCCTGAATCTAAGGAACATTGGAAAATGATTACCAATGCATCCGCAATTTCCTGAGCCACCTCTTTTAGAACCCTCGGATGCAGTCCATCTGGACCCGGGGATTTATTAGCCTTCAGTCCTACCAGTCTACTCATCACAGTTTCTTTCCTAATGTCAATCTGTCTCAATTCCTCTGATATCTTATGACCCTGGCCCATCCATACATCTGGGAGATTGCTTGTGTCCTCCCTGGTGAAGACAGATCTAAAGTATGCATTAAATTCTGTTGCCATTTCCCTGTTTCCCATAACAATTTCTCCCAATTCATTCTTCAAGAGGCCAACATTGTTCTTAACAATCTTCTTTCTCTTCACATAGCTAAAAAAGCTTTTGCTATCCCCTTTTATATTCTTGGCTAGACTGAGCTCATACCTGATTTTTTCTCTCCGTATTGCTTTTTTAGTTAAGATCTGCTCTTCCTTAAAACTCATCTTTTCATTTTTCTTTAATGCTATACAATCTCTGACTTCCTTTGTCAACCACTGTGGCCCCTTCCCCTTCTTTGAATCCTTCCTTCTCATTGGAATGAACTGCATTTGCATCTTTTGTATTATGCCCAAGAATATCTGCCACTGCTGATCCACTGTCTTTCCTGCCAGGGCATCCGCCCATTTAAATTTGGCCAGCTCTTCCCTCATGGCTCCGTAGTCTCCTTTATTTAATTGCAACACTGACACCTCTGATCTGCCCCTATCCCTCTCAAATTGTAGATAAAATCTTATCATGTTATGATCACTACTTCCTAATGGCTCCTTTACTTCAAGACCACTTATCAATTCCTGTTCATTACACATCACCAAGTCCAAAATAGCCTCGTTCCTGGTTGGTTCAAGCACAAGCTGTTCCAAAAATACATCCCTTAGACACTCCACAAACTCCCTATCCTGGGGTCCAGCACCTACCTGATTCTCCCAGTCCACCTGCATGTTGGAATCTCCCAGAACGACTGCATTACCTTTAGCACATTCCAATGTTAACTCCCTAATCAACTTGTACCCAATATCCACGCTACTGTTTGGGGGCCTGTACACAACACCCATTAGGGTCTTTTTACCCTTACTGTTCCTCAGCTCAATCCACAAAGACTCTACTTCCCCTGTTCCCAAGTCACCTCTTGCTAAGGACTGAATCTCAGTCCTCACCAACAGGGCCACCCCACCCCTTCTTCCCATATTTCTGTCTCTACGATAGCACGTATACCCTGGTACACTCAATTCCCAGGCCTGATCCCCTTGCAGCCATGTCTCCGTTATCCCAACCATATCGTAGTTCCCCATTTTCATCTGAGATTCAAGCTCATCTGTCTTATTTCTGACACTACGCACATTCAAGTATAGAATTCTTAGCCCATTCCTCCTCTCTTTGCTTAAAACACTGCCTACTGTACCTAACCCAGCTCCTTGAACTTCCATCGGGCAAATTGCTCTCTGAATTTTGATGACCTTCTCAAGATCACCCAAACCTTGTACACATTTAACCCCATGCACCTTCTGACCAACCCTCTGGATCTGGATCTCTGCCCCCTGCACATCTAGTTTAAACCCCCCTGAGCAGCACTGGCAAATACTCCTGCAAGAATGTTAGTACCCCTCCAGTTCAGATGTAGACCATCCCTTCGAAACAGATCCCAATGTCCCTGGAACAAAGACCAATTATCCAAAAACCTGAACCCTTCCTTCCTGCACCATGCTCTCAGCCTCGTATTAACGTGCATAATCATTCTATTCTTCGCCTCACTCGCACGTGGCACAGGTAGCAATCCCGAGATTGTCACCCTAGAGGTCCTGCCTTTCAGCTTCACTCCTAACTCCCTGAACTCTCTAAGCAGGACCCCCTCACTCACCTTACCTACATCATTGGTCCCTACATGGACCACTACACCTGGGTTCATGCCCTCACTCTCAAGAATAGCCTGCACCCGATCTGAGATGTCCCGGACCTTGGCACCAGGAAGGCAACATACCATCCGAGACTCCCGATCTGCCCCACAAAATCTCCTATCTGCCCCCCTAACTATAGAGTCCCCTAAAACTATCGCTCTCTTCTCTTCCCTCCTCCCCTTTCTAGTTGAGGGTTCAACCTCTGTGCCAGAGGCAGGACCACTACAACTCATTCCTGGTAGGTCATCCCCATCAACAGTATCCAGTACGGTATACTTATTGTTAATGGGAATGGCCACAGGGGTGCTCTGCTCTCTCTGCCTGCTCCCCCTGCCTCTCTGGACCGTCACCCATCTGCCTACTTCTTGGTTTTTTGGTGTGACTACCTCCTGATAACTCCTATCTATCTCTGCCTCCACCTCCCGAATGATCCGTAGTTCATCCAGCTCCTGCTCCAACTCCCTAACTCGGTCTGATAGGAGCTGCAGCTGGACGCACCTTTTGCTGGTATGGTCATCAGGGACAACTGTGTTGAGCCTGACCTCCCACATACTGCATACGGAGCACACCACTACTCTGACTGTCTCCCCCATACCTGAACTGGATTAATAGAATAAGTCTAAAAAGCACCTAGCGACTTTACCTTCTTCCCCTCAGCGAGCAATCACACAAGCTTACCGAAGTCCCCTTACGCCGAAGCCCACTTAGCCAAAGCCCAGGACTCTGCTTCCACGGACTCCGCTGCCCGCTCTGACAAGAAGTCCAGCCTTTTAAAGTGCGCAAAAAGCTGACGTCACTCGCGCCTGCGCAGTTCCCCCTCCTCCACAGGTATTGACCAGGTAGGCTTAAATCCTACCTACACGGTCGAATTCTCTGAGCTCCCAGCTGAATCACAAGCTGTAACTGTAACTTGCTCCCGATTCAAAATAGAGATCATAAAACAATAGGATATATGAAAAGTAGGCCGTTCAGCCCTTCGAGTCTTCTCTGCTATTCAATCGTGGGCTGATCCAATTCTTCCAGTCATCCCCACTCCACTGCTTCTCCCATACCCTTTGATGCTCTGGATAATGAAAAACTTATATCTCTCTGCCTTAAAGGTACCTAATGACTTGCCGTTTGTGGCAACAAATTCCATAGATTTACCACCCTCTAAAGTAATTTCTCTGCATGTCTGGTCAAAATTGATGTCCTACAATCCTGAAGTCGTGTCCTTTTTTCCTAGCATCCCTTATCATGGGAAATAACGTAGCCATACCTAATCTGTTCAAGCATTTTAACAGTTGGAATGTTTCAATGACATTTCTCCTCATTCTCGTGAACTCCACCGAAAACAGGCCTGGAGCTGCCAGACGTTCCTCATATGGTATCCCGTTCATTCCTGTAATACTTATCGTGAATATTCTCTAAACTCTCTCCAATGTCATTATAACTTTTAGTTAAATAAGGAGCCCAAAACTGAACACAATACTCTAAGTGTGATCTGAGGAGTGCTTGTAGAGCATGAACATTGCATCCCTGTTCTTACATTCCAATAAGAAACAACTGCACCAGGTGTATCGAGCGCAACTCCTCGGAGACCGCTTTAAGGAACTGGATCTGCAGCTCGATGACCTTCGTCTGGTCAGGGAGAGTGAGCATGTGACAGAGAAGACCTTTAGGAAGGTAGCCACCCCGGGACCACAGGGCACAGTGATGTGGGTAACAGTTAGGAGAGAGAAGGACAAGAAGCCAGTAATAGAGAGTACCCCAGTGTCTGTCCTCCTTAACAATAAGTATTCCTGCTTGAGTACTCTAGGGGGGTGATGGCCAACCTGCGGGAAGCCACTCTTGCACAGAGTCTGCCCCAGTGGCTCAGAAGGGTAGAGAAAGGAAGAGGGTGGTAGCAGCGATAGGGGACTCTATAGTTAGGTGGTCAGATAGGCGATTCTGTGGGTGCAGGAAAGAAAAGCGGATTGTCGCTTCCCTCCCAGGTGTCAGGGTCCGGGATCTTTCTGATCGCGTCCAGGATTCTTGAAGTGCGAAGTGGAACAGCCAGAGGTCGTGGTACATATTGGGAAAAGTTAGGAAAAGGGAGGAGGTCCTGAAAAAGGACAACAGGGAGTTATGCAAGGCGTAGGGAAGCAGGACCTCAAAGGTAGTAACTCGGGATTGCTGACAGCAAGTTCAGGAACAGAATGAGATGAAGGATAAATGCGTAGCTCAGGGATTGGAGCAGGAGACAGGGATTCCCCTTTCTGGATCATTGAGATCTCTTCTGCGGCAGTGTGACCGGTACAAATGGACGCTTTGCACTTGAATCCGAGAGGAACCAATGTCCTGGTGGGAAAGTTTGCTAAAGCTATTGGGGAGAGTTTAAAATAAACTTGCTAGGGGTTGGGAACCGAACTGACGTGACGGAGGACAGAGATGCTTGCTCACAAGTCGAGACAGTTTGGAGACAGTGCGAAAGGGAGGATTAGAGGAAGGTGACAGAGAAGGGACTCGCTCAGTCCGGTGGTTTGAGATGAGTCTATTTTAATGCGAGGTGTATCATGAATAAAACGGATGAGCTTAGAGCGTGGATCAGCACTTGGAGCTATGATGTTGTGGACATTACAGAGAATTGGATGGTGCCGTGTCAGGAATGGCTACTTCAAGTGCCAAGCTTTAGACGTTTCAGAAAGGAGAGGGAGGGAGGCAAAAGCCGTGGAGGCGTGGCACTGTTGATCAGAGAGAGAGACACGGCTGCAGAACAGGAGGAAGGCGTGGATGGGTTGTCTACGATTTCTCTGAGGGTGGAGGCTAGGGAAAGGAAAGGGTCAATAACTCAACTGGGTGATTTTTGTAGACCAAAGAATAACAACAGGAACATCGAGGAGCAGATAGGAAGAACGATTATTGCAGAGAGTAATAGTAACAGGGTTGTTGTTGTTTCGATATTTTATTTTCCGAAATATTGTTGGGCATCTCCCTACATTGCGGGGTTTAGATCGGGTGGAGTTTGTTAGGAGTGTTCCGGAAGGTTACTTGACACAATATGTACGTAGATCACGCTACAAGAGGAAAGGGTATACTTGATCTGGTATTGGGAAATGATCCTGGTCAGGTGTCAGGTCTGTCAGTGAGAGAGTATTTTAGAGATAGTGATCGCAATTCTATCTCGTTTACCATAGAATTGGAGAGAGATCGGAACACACAAGTTAGGGAAACGTTTAATTGGAGTAAGGGGAACTATGAGGGTATCGGGCAGGAGCTTGGAAGCATAAATTGGAAGCACATGTTCTCAGGTAAACCTACAGAAGAAATGTGGCAAATTTTCAGTGGATATTTGGTGGTGTTCTGTGTAGATACGTTCCAATCAGACAGGGAAAGGATGGTAGAGTACTGGAACCGTGGTGCACAAAAGCTGTTGTAAATCCCGTCAACAAGAAGAGAAGAGTTAACGAAAGATTCAAAAACTCGGTAATAATGTGAATCTAGAAGATTATAAGGCTAGCAGGAAGGAGTTTAAGAATGAAATTAGGAGAGCAAGGACAGCATTATGGAAAACCTCAAGGCATTCTACAAGGATGTGGAGCAACAGGGTGACGTCACATGATGACGTAGGATCGAGACGCTGGAACTCAGCCCTCCCGTAAAAAAGTTAATAAATTAATGTTTAAGTGAAGAAAAGTTAATTACTACTTTTTTAAGGTTACTTATAAATTACTCTGGATTGTTTTAAGGTATGCCTCACAAACAGAGGACGAAGAAAACTACTACCGCGAAGACCGCTCAAGTTGGAACAGAATCAAGGCCTACTTCTACTGAAGAACCACGGACTCAGGTGCAACACACCACCGGTGAAACAGAAAAGGAGACCGCGGCAGCATCGGCCATTTCCAAAGGAAAAGATCAACGAGAACTGCGCAAGCGTAAAGGAATGAGCATGCGCAAACGAGAGCAGCCAGAACTACAAAACCCAGCAGCGACTGAAACCGACAGTGAAAGTGAATCTGAGAGAGAGCCGGACTCTCTGGAAAAATCAGACGATGATGAAGATGAAAGTTCCTCTGAAAATACAAAAAAGACATTGAGGCAAATAATGCATAAATTAAATACATTAAAAGTAATTAAAAGTAACCAAAAAGTAATTAAAGAAAAAATAATAAATATGGAGGCTATGTTTGATAAAATGACAAAGAAACAGGAAAAAATGGAAAAGAAAATTACAGATTTGGACGTCAAAATGGAAGAAATGTATGGAAGAATGAAGAAGATGGAAGATGATAATGATGCCTGGACATCAGAAAGAAAACAACTCGTGGGAAAAATTGATAAGCTTGAAAATTTTAGTAGTCGCAACAATATTAATATTGTTGGACTTAAAGAAGGTACCGAAGGAGAAGACCCAATAATATTTTTTCAAAAATGGATTCCTGAAAAATTGGAAATAGGAGAAGAAACTTCAATTGGGATTGAAAGGGTGCACAGAGCCTTAAGACCAAGATCATCTCAGGATGATCAAAATCCGCGATCAATTTTGATAAGATGTTTAAGATACCAGGATAAAGAAAAGATTTTGAGGGCGGCTGCCCAAGGTGCTAAAAGAAGAAAAGGTCCATTGATGATAGCAGAGAAACCAGTTCTTTTTTATCTTGATATAAGTTATAACCTTTTGAAGAAAAAGAAAGAATTTAATCCAGCTAAAAATGTTTTATGGGAGACAGGTTATAAGTTTTTAATGCGTCACCCAGCAACACTGATAATTTTTTTTGGAGGAGGGAAAAATATTTTTTCCTGATTATCAAGATGCGGAGGTGTCAGCACAAAAACTTCCATCTCATCGCTAATTAAACGTAGAGACTTCTAAATGTAATGGTTAAAGCCGAAGACAGAGAAAGCAAATGGAACTGATGGACATTTAAGGATGATATAAGGGAGAAAAGTAAAATTTTAGAAATATTAATTGAGAATAGCATGTTTTTTATATATATACTTTTTTATGTTGCGGGGGTGGGGGGGCCTGGGGAGCTTTGAATCGGTTACTACGGGATTCACGCGTGTAATCATGGCGATTGCCATGACCCGTACAATAGAGCGGGGTAATGTTGTGTTTTTTTTTTCTTTCACAACATTAGTAGGGGGGTATTTTGTTTTTTTCTTTATTTTCTATTTTTTTTTCTATTCTTTTGCCTGGATGATTGGTGGGGACACACATAGCAACATGGAGATTTCTAAAAAGATTTCCCAGGATACAAGGAAAGTTGAAAGATTAGGTATTATTATAGATTGGAGTAACATAAATAAAAATAATGACTAGTTTATTGAATTTTTTAAGTTTTAATGTTAATGGGCTTAATGGACCAATAAATAGAAAAAGAATTTTAACATATATTAAAAAAATGAACATAGATATAGCTTTCTTACAAGAAACTCATTTAACGGTGATATTGAAGGGATAAAACCGAAACTCAAACTAAATAAATATCAGAAAGAATTTATAAAAATTGCACTGGCAGTAGCCAAAAAAGCTATTGCAGTTACTTGGAAATCGGATACATATTTAAGTATAGACTCTTGGAAGAAAGAAATCTATGGCTGTATTCCATTAGAAAAAAATTACTTATAATTTAAGAGATAAATATGAAACATTTCTGAAAATTTGGAGCCCTTATTTACAAAAGACAGGATTAAATATATAGATGCTCTGAAGATGAAACAATTGGTTATTTGGGGAAAGAAATAAATATACATATTACAGTTATTACGAATTCCATGGAGCATGTGGAGATCTTCCAACAACTAGGCATTCTTTCTTTTTTTTTCTTTCTTTCTCTTTTTTTTCTATAGGGCAGTTGGGGGGAGGGGTTAAGGGGAGGGGGTAAGGGTTATATACATTTTTTTCATACTTTACTTTGTAACTACTTAAAAATGCAATAAAAAAAGTTTTCAAAAAAAAAGAGCAACAGGGTAATACGTGACAGAATAGGGCCAATCATGTGTGAAAATGCAAAAGTGTGTATTGAACCGGAGGAAATAGAGGAGGTATTTAATGAACACTTTGCTTCAGTATTCGCAATGGAAAAGGTGGGGTGACTTGCAGTGGACTGACAAGCTTGAGAATGCAGATATTAAGAAAGGATGTGCTGCAGCTTTTGGAAAGCTTCATTTTGGATAGGTCATCGGGACAGGACGGGACGTGCCCAGGTTAACGTGGGAAACGAGGGGGGGAGATGGCTGAGCCACTGCCAATGAGCTTTGTATCATAAATGAGGACGGGAGAGGTTCCTGAGGATTGGAGGGTTGCGGATGTTGTTCCCTTATTGAAGAAAGGGAGTGCGGATAGCCCAGGAAATTATTGACCAGTGAGTCTTGCCTCAGTGGTTGGTAAGTTGATGGAGAATATCCCGAAAGGCATGATTTATGAACATTTGGAGAGGCATAATTTGATTCGGAATAGTCAGCATGGTTTTGTTAAACGCAGGTCGTGCCTTACGAGCCTGATTGAATTTTTTGAGGATGTGGCTAAGCAGACTGATGAAGATAAAGCCGCAGATGTAGCGTATCTGGATTTCAGCAAGGCATTTGATCTGGTGCCCCATGCAAGGCTTATTGATAAAGTAAGGAGGCATGGAATCCAAGGGAACATTACTTTGTGGATCCTCAACTGGCTTGCCCAGAGAAGGCAAAGAGTGGTTGTAGGCGGTCTATATCCTGCATGGGGGCCAGTGATCCGTTTGGGACCACTACTCTTTGTGAGTTTTGTAAATGATCTGGATGAGGATGTGGAGGGATGGTTTAGTAAATTTGCTGATGACAAAAATGTCGGGTGTGTTGTGAACAGTGTGGAGGGCTGTCAGAGTTTACAACGGGGCGTTGATCGGATAAAAAACTGAGCTGACAATTGACGGATGGAGTTCAACACAGACAACTGTGAGGTGGTTCATTTAGGCAGGACAAATATGATGGCAGAATATAGTATTCATGGTAAGACACTTGGCTTTATTGCGGATCAGAGGAATCTTGGGGTCCGAGTCCATAGGACACTCAAAGATGCTACGCAGTTTGTGGTTAATAAGGCAAGCGGAACATTGGTCTTTATCAATCGTGGGATTGCGTTTAAGAGCCGAGAGGTAATGTTGTAGCTATATAGGACCCTGGTCAGACCCCACTTAGACTACTGTGCTCAGTTCTGGTCGCCTCACTACAAGAAGGACATGGAAACCATAGAAATGGTGCACAGAAGATTTACAAAGATGTTGCCTGGATTGTGGATCATGGCTTAAGAAAACAGGTTGAGTGAACTCGGCAGTTTCTCCTTGGAGGGACGGAAGATGAGAGGTGACTTGATGGAGGTGTAAATGATGATGAGAGGCATTGATCCAGTGGATAGTCAGAGGGTTTTTACATAGCTGAAATTGCTAGCAGGAGAGGGCATAGTTTTAAGGTGCTTGGAAGTAGGTACAGAGGAGATGACAGGTATAATTTTCTTTTCACGGAGAGGGAGGTGAGTGTGTGAAAGGGTCTGCCGGCGGCGGTGGTGGAGGCGGATGTGCGGAGACAGAGTTTTTTTAAGAGACGCCTGGATGACTACATGGGGCTTAGAAAAATCGAAGGCTGTGGGTAAAGCCTCGGTAGTTCGAAGGGCCTGTATTCTGCAGTGTGTTTTCTATGTACGCCAGCATTAATTTCCCTTCTTCACCAACCACTCAACTGGAGGTTAACCGTTCGGGTCTCCTGCACAAGGACTCCTAAATCCCTTTGCATCTCTGCATTTTGAATTCTATTCCCCTCTAAATGATAGTCTGCTTATTTCTTCAAGCAAAGAGCATGACCATACACATTCCAACATTGTATTTCATTTGCCACCTCCTTGCCCATTTCTCTAAACTATCGAAGTCTCTTAAGGAGACTTAACGGACAGGAATATGCGGATTTAGATTTCAGACCACGATTTACAGACAAACATGTGGAGCGTTTAGGGATCGTGATGTGTCTGGGTTGGAGGACATATGATATTTAAGGTTAGGGATGTGGAGAGTTAGAGGTCAGATTGGCGTTTGTGGACATGGCGATCGTGGTCCAGATGCCTCGTTAGGTTTTACGGAGAGGGAAGTGTGGTGCTGGAGGTCTGATTAGATTCGAGATTACTTGTTGAGATGAGTGGTGCCGGAGTTTGTTAGAGATAAGATTAAAGTTTAGGACAGTGTTGAGGGGATTTAGAGTTCAGTTTATGATTTAAGGAATTGGATGTTTGGAAGTTAATTTTCATATTAGGGTAAGGGGCAGGGATGTCGGAGGTAACAGTGCAGATTAGGATCGGGGATTGGGTTGGAATATTGTGAAAGGACAGATTTAGTTTTGGTGACAGGGGTTTGGGGATTTAGAAGTCAGTTGAGGTATAGAGGCAGGTTTCTGAAGGAGTTAAAGATCAAATTGGATTTAGTAATAAGCATATGGGCGAGTTGGATATCATGATGGGTTTAGGGACAGGAATATATGGAGTGAGAAGTCAGAATGTGGTTTAGGGACAGCTGCGTTGGGGTAGATAGACGTCACATGAAGCATTAGACGTCAGATATAGGAAGTTCGAATTCAGATGATGATTTAGCTCGGGGTGCTGCATGTTAGAGGTCAGATTAGGAATGAAGGACAGTGATGTGTTTGTGTAATAATGGGCAGCGGGTGTGGAGATTGAATGCCAGATTAGAGATTGGGGACTGAAGATATGTCTTGGCCCGAAAGGTCGACGAATTAGAGTTCTCGGTCGATGATGCCTGACCTGTTCAAATCCACAAGAATTTTGTGCGTTGCCTATCTGAGCACTTGTAATCTTAATCCTTTCCGTTCGGTTGCCTCTCATTCTTCTAACTTTGATGCAGGACCAGCCTCTCTCTATAACACAGATCACCTTTTACTGGTAAAAACTTCGTAAACATTTTCTGCATTCTCTCTCTCTCTCAAGTGCACACACACACACAAACACACACACACACACACACACACACACACACACACACACACACACACACACACACACACACACACACACACACACACACACACACAAACACACACACACACAAAACATTCACGATCTCACAGTCTCTCTTTGCCCAGCTCCCACGCAAGCACTCCACTCAGCCTATCCCAGACGGCTCTCTCTTGCAAGTACTTTCCAATCTCCCTCCATTTTCTCGCGGTCCACAGCACTGCTGCTTCCAATGCCCCTTTCAACAGGACGACCTCCCGGCAATAACAGCTTGGAGACTAGAGGGTGGATGAGAAGATCTGGAGCCCGGACTGGATGCATTGAAACTGCATCTGGGTTGCGCTCAGGCCGCGACTTTATTAATGAACTGAAGCACCGAGGTGACCGGATATTTCACCGCGCTGATCACCTGCTCCCTGAATTTCGACTGAGTCACCGCGTAAATAAATGTGTTCGTGCAGCAGCTGAAATTCCTCATCAAAACGCCGACCTCATGAAATATCCATTCGGAATCATTGAAATTGAAACCGATTGCTTTCACCTGATAATATATGAAATTTATAACCAGTGTCATCCACAGGAGGATGAAGCTCCCGGAGATGGTGAAGAGTAAAACCACAGACCTCCTCCTGCTCTCCATCTCCGGGTCACTGCGGTTCTCCCCCTTGCTCTGACCCTTCAGCCCCTTACGGACCCGACTGGCCACCAAAATGTGTCTGACTGTCAGGGCGTTGAGCAGCAGTATCGCAACGAAAGGGATCAACGGAGTTAAAACAGTCTCCAGCCAAGCCTGTCCTACCCAGCCGGGATTACTAATAATATGGCCCTTAAGTTCACAGGACCACGGTCGATTATCTATGAAAAATTTGGGTTCCCAGATGAAGTAACGGGGAATGTTTTTCAGACAGAATAGTACACCTGTTGCTGTTAGAACCACAGTCGCAGTTTTCCCGGTGCAATATTTTGTTTTCAGCTTCTGGCAGCAAATGGCGACAAACCGGTCAAAGGTGAAAGTGACAGTGAACCAGACAGAACAGTCCGTGGCTGCGAACCTCAGCACCTCATTAACACTGCACACAGGGGTGATGCTCAGAAAACTGGACATAAAGTAATATTTTTTCATTCGAAACAGAATGATCTCGAAGACAATAGTCAGTAGATCGGCTGCTGCCATGGCCACCAGGTAGCGAGTGGTGCAAGCGGAGAGGCCGCACTTTCCCCGGGACAGGATCACGATCGCCACTAAATTCACTGGAGAGAGGGAGAGAGAGAGAGTGAGAGAGAGAGAAAGAGAGAGAGATTGAGAGAGAGAGAGAGAGAGAGGGAGAGAGAGAGAGAGAGAGTGAGAGAGAGAGAGAGAGAGAGAGAGAGAGAGAGAGAGAGAGAGAGAGATTGAGAGAGAGAGAGAGAGAGAGAGATTGAGAGAGAGAGAGAGAGAGCGAGAGAGAGAGAGAGAGAGAGAGAGAGAGAGAGAGAGAGACATGGCGAAAGTGAGAGAGAGATACAGACAGACAGTCAGACGGGAGAACATAACAGACACTGGGCATTACTGAACACAATTACCGGGTTTCGGCTAATTAATGTGTGAGAATGTGTAAACAGCTGATATTCTAACATCTGACGCGCCTCACACTATCTCTGAACTCTTTTATTCACTGTGCAAATAAGGCGATCTGTGACTAACTTTCGGTGCTAAAAACCAGCTGCATGAACGACAGCGATCGATGCTAATCCTGATTCTATCGCTGATGGGGGCCGGTTTCTCTGACTGAGCCGTGACTGAGCAGGCCGCGAGGAACTCGGCATCTGGTGGGGCTGAGGGGGGGGGGGGGGGCAACGCACACAAAGCACTGGCTGGTCAGGGCAGCTCAAGAGCTTTTATGGAATTGAACAAACACTGACCGTGTCGGGTCCTTCTTCAGGACTAAACGATGGTCCAATTTACGACGGGTCTCAGAGGGAATGCCGGGTCAACTTAGTAAACAGAGGCTGAGTGGCTCCGTTACTGGATTAATTCTACAACGCAGCGCAATTCCATAACACACTTCAGTGTGTGCGAGGACACTGATTCAGGGGATAAGACCCAAATATTGACCAGCAGACAGTGGAATCCGACAATGCCAGACTCAGTAGGGAGACATAAAACACAGGACCAGGTGTTCAGTCTCATAAATATTGCAGAGACAGTCAACTTCACGATTTAAAACCCTCGCAGTCCCATCTTCGGAGGAAAGTGCCTTTCTCCTGCAGAGGTATAAATCTGGACGGATTCCCATTAAAACCTTTCCAGTTAGAGAGCTGCGATGGGACTATTCTGGATAATATGTCATTAAAGACACGAACACAGTGCAAGTCGATCGATTGTGGCAGAGGAGAGACAAACGCTTTGTTTCATTTGTCATGAGTTATTAAAAATCACATATCGAATTGACAGGACTGATATTTCTGACGGATATATGAGCAATAGTCATCAAGTTGGAAGCTTGAAAACTGATCGGAAACAGGTTAATAGGCAGAATTACCAGACATGAAGTGTGCTCACTCACCAGGAACTCCAATGACGGCAATGAACACGTACAATATTTTCTGCACACTCCTGTAACTATCCCACATTGAAGACATTTTCTTTGCCCGGTGATTCGTCCCCCGTGCTACCGGCGATTTCTCGGAATGAAATGTTAAGGCAGCATAAGACGACGGTTTTATTACCATGTAGCGACTCCACAGGGACAGACTTCAACAGATTTTGAAAAAAGATTTTAAAATTATTCTCAAAACGATTACGTCAGATATGTGCAATCCCCACAGTGACCGATAGTGATAAATTAATTGAAATAATTGTGAAACGGCAAATAATGGATAATGTGATGTTACTAAAGGCTGGAAATTGGGAGAGGCATTCATCCAGCAAAGGGAACATTGTTTCAAAACACCATCAGACCCAGCTCACCCCCTCTTGTTAGTGTCGGTGCGGCTTCCGTCCATCGATGGAGGAATTCATATAGAAGATCCTCTGGAGGAAAACTACCCCTCACTCTGATGCTTCGCCAGTTGTGATCGCACCTCATCTGAATCCAACCTCAATCACGAGAAAATCTGCAGATGCTAGAAATCAAATGAACGCTCACATTTTTTTTGTTTTGTAATTTACTTTTTTTATTGTTCATCAAAGAAATATTTCCATAAGATGTATTTCAGACATTGTACATATATATCATATAATCATAGATATCACAAAATCTTCACAAAGTATTTATCTGGGGTATACACTTATAGAAAAGAGTGGGGGGAAAAGCAAAAGGAAAGAACTATGTACAAGTAGGGAGTGATTTTTTTTTACAACGTATTCATTGATTTGTGAGAATAAAATCAGGCCTAGGAAACATTATGTAGTTAAACCATTTTTCCCAGTATGAATCAAATTGTTCCAGCTTTATATCCATTGTAATTTCCATCCATGTATTTAAAGGTGGGCTCTCCTGTGATAACCATTTCCTAGTAAGAGTCTTTTTACCAGCCACCAACAGTATATTCATTAAATATTTATCTCTTTTCAACTATTCTTGAGGTATATATCCAAAATATATGGTCTTACTCTCCAAGGGTATTTCACATTTAAAGTTGTATTTTCGGGCATTTTGTATCCCCCTGCAACAGTTTTTGATAACAGGGCTGTCCCAAAAATATTATAATAATTTGCATTTTGATTTCCACGATTTCTGCAGCAAACAGGGAGTTTACTATTATAATGGGATTTTTGAGAGGATGTTATAAAATATATTAACAAGTTTTTCCAGCCAAACTCCCTCCATTTCTGTGAACTGTTACACTTACATTTATATTTCCATATTGTTATCCATTCTTCCTCAGATATAATTATCCCTCCTTCCTGCTATTTTGTTTTACTGTATGAAGTCGAATGTATTTCTAAGATTTGACAACCCCTTATACATGCTTGAAATGATTCTACTGCCATTATCTGAATTATATGCTTTTCTCAGGAGCTCTGTCAAGCATGCATTTGCCTTGGTTACATTTTTAAGCGTCTTATTAACGTATTGTCGCATCTTTATATACCGATAAAAATCTTGTTTTTCTAATATGTGCTTCTCTTTAAGTATTTCAAAACCGAACAGTGTTCCTTCTTTCATTATGTTGCAAAAAACTATTATTCCTTTAGCTGTCCAGCATCCAATTTATATGGTGTGAAATCAGAGTCATATACACACCATTTATGAATTGCAAAATCTCCCTCTAGATTATATTCTTTTATAGTAGATTTCCATATTTTAAGAGTCAATTTCAACAGTGGGTTATCAATAGTATTTATGTGGTTTTGCAGTTTGTCATCAGCCAAAATTGCTTGTAAGGGTATGGAAAGTACCAGCTCCTCAATGTTTTTTCTATTGAGCATCATATGATGGGTTGCACCAACATATCACAGCTCTCGACTGTGCTGCAAAATAATAGTCTCCAAGAGAAGGCAAGAACCCCCCCCCCCCCCACACCTTTTTCTTTGCTAATTGCAAAGTTTTGAGACGAACTCTAGGCCTTTTATCCTGCCAAATATACCTTGATAGCATCTTGTTCCATTCATTGAATTGATTTTGATTAATCTCTATTGTTAGGGTCTGACAGATCCTGGACAGTCTGGGCAGTATATTCATTTTAATAGACTCAATCCTTGAACTCAGATTGAAATAAAGAATCAGGCTCCATCTTGCCACATCTTCCTTAATTTTTTTAATATAAAGGCTGATAATTACTTTCTGATAATTTCGCAAAATCTTTTGGCATAATGATGGCTATATATTTGAAAGACTCGGTGTGCCATGCCCAGGGGTATCGACTTTCAATTTCTCTTGGTGGGCTATAGTAATATGAAAGTAATTGGGTTTTACCTATGTTGATCTTCTATCCTGATAATTGACCATATTTTTCAAAGGATTGCATAAGTTTAGGTAAAGAATATGTTGCTTGCCCTAAATAGATCAAAATGTCATCAGTATAACAAGCCAACTGATGCTCTGTCCCTTTAATAGTAATTCCCCTGGTATCTTCATATATATCTTCATATTTGTCTGATGTATTGAGCTAATGGTTCCAGATATAACGCGAAGAGTAGTGGTGAAACAACCCTGCACAACCCTGTCTCTCGCCCCTTTCTAGGGTAAGACTGTTTGATGAATATCCGTTGATTTAAATCCTAGCCGTAGGATTGTCATATATATATCTGTATAGTTTTAATATTTGTGTCTTGGAAACCAGATCTATGTAAAACTCTGTAAAGAAAATTCCAATTAACCGAATCAAATGATTTTTCAGCGTCCACGCTTATCACTACTGCTTCGATTTTATTTTTTTGTATATGATCCATAACCCATAATTGGCTTGTGTCTGGCGTTGTCGTACAAAAACTGTCTGATCATTAGGTATCAGTATGGGGAGAAACTCCTCTAATCGTTTGGCCATGATGGAGGTAAATAACCTATAATCTACATTAAGAAGAGATATTGGTCGAAATGACCCGCATTCTATTTTATCCTTGCCTTCTTTCGTAATAGCTGAGATTATCGCTTCCATCCAACTGGGTGGCATTTGTGCCATTTTTTAGAGCCCAGTTCAGTGTGGGGAGTAAAACAGGGAATTAACTCATTTTTTAATTCGTTGTACCAGTCTGCCGTATACCCATCTGATCCTGGTGACTTGCTTAATTTAAGACTACTAATTGCAGCTTTTAATTCAACGTCAGTTTTGTCAGCCGTCGTCCTTCTATTTTGTTTTTCGCTTAAAGTGGGTAACTCTAGAGAATTCAAGAAGGTGTTTATTTGTGTATTGCTTCCCCCTGGAACTTTGGAATATAGAGTTTTGTAAAACACTTCAAAAGCTTCTTGAATTTCACTTAGCTTATTTTATATCATTTACGTTCTTGGATCCCTAATTCTATGAATTGTAATTTCTGCTATCTTTTTTTTTTCAGTTTCCACGCCAGTATATTCATAGATTTCGATCCACTTTCATAATGTGTCTGTTTCAGAAACATTAAGATTTTCCTGATTTCTTGCGGAGCCAAATTATTTATTTCATTCCTAATTCTTTTAATTTCCTCTAACGTATCCTGTGCCAAATTCAATTTGTGTTTTTCTCTAGTTCCTTCAGCCTATTTTGTAATTCCTCTAATGTTTTATTCCTTATTTTTTTCTTATATGAAGACATCGCTATAATTTTCCCTCTTAAGACCGCCTTCGGAGTATCCCATAAAATGGGAGGTGAAACCTCTACATTATCATTAAATTCTAGGTAGAGACCAATTTATTTTTTCATTTGTTCCTTAAAGTACGGATCATGCATTAGACGTGAATGTAATTTCCAAATGGTATTCTTTGGTTGTCGGTCAAAATCAACAGATAAATATATAGGTGCATGGCAACTGACATCTATTGTCCCAATTCCACAGGTGTTCATTTTGTCTTTGTCTTTTCCAAATGTTATGAAATAGTCTATTCTTGTATATACAGAATGAGGAGCAGAATAGTGAGGGTAATCCCTTCTGTCAGGGAAAAGGTCCCTCCATATATCAATTAAACTAACATCCTCAAAAAGTGTATTAACTTTTTTATGTAAAGATTTTGTTTCATAGGTTTTTCTGTTGGAAGAGTCTAAGTTTGGTTGTAATTGTAAATTTAAGTCTCCCCCACATATCAGGAGAGCTTCTGTTTCCGTTACCACAATATCAGTAATTTTCTGAAAGAAACCAATATCACTTCCCTGGCATGCGTATATATTAAATAAAGTAACTGAATTGCCGTCTATATTCTCCCTTACCAGAATATATCTGCCTTCTTTATCTCCCATTTCGAATATTCCTTTCAAAATTTAGCTTACTTGAGATAAGAATAGCGACTCCTCTCCTATGCCTTGATTTATATGAGAAGAACAGATTAGTGAAGCCAATTCTCTTTTGTTTTTTTTAATGCTCATTATTACTTAAATGAGTTTACTGTAAATACACTACATGGGCTTGTTCTTTTTTTCATTTTGGATAAAATTCTGTTACGTTTGATAGGATTTAACAGTCAATTTCATTAAATGAAATGAATTTTACCTTGTCCTTAGCCATCTGTATTTATCTGTCAGTGTATCATTGAAATTAGAATAAAACTTAATCGATCTTCTACCCGAACAAATAAGTACCAAGAAACTGAAATAATAGCAAAAAAGGCAACGAATATGTGAGTCCAAGGCTGAGGTCTCTGGTAGATGACCCAGCGTTGAGCTAATGTCCAATTGTGGGGACATTAGCCCTCTACTTGTGAGTTGAGGGCCCCCATTGCAATATTCATAAAAGTCAATGAACACATCCATTACACAGAAAAGGATTCACTGTGTACTCCTCCTATACATATATACTCACAAATATATATATATACACACGTGCGCACACACACACACACACACGCGCGCACACACACACACACACACACACACACACACACACACACACACACACACACACGCACGCACACACACACACACACACACACACACACACACACACACACACACAGATATATACTCTCATTTTGGTGGGTAAAAAGGAGTAAGTGAGCGAATAAAGAATAACAACTAATATAAAATCCACATTTATAATAAGTATTTCTCGAGATAGGTATATCACCATATATTTTTGCTTCAGTTTAGCTTCTAAACATTTTCAAAGTCAGCCAACGCTTATGGCTCTTCTGAAGAGGATGATGACTGTCTTTGGGAAACTCCCGGTCTCTTACTGATATGTTTCTCTTGGCCTCCTCCCGTCTCCTGCCTTCTCGTTTCTCGCACTAATTCCCAAGCCGAGCGGGACAATACCTCAGCCAGGCTTCCCTTCGTTTTGGTCATGCTGACGGGCAACCCTCTGGCATTCAGGTCTGTAGTCGCCTCTTCCACTGTCTGGTACAACCGCGTCCCATTGTCATAAAACATTCGAAATTTAGCAAAGTACGGAGTTTGAAATCTAATCTTATTTTGCTTTAATACTCGCTTTACTTCGGAGTATTCTTTGCGTTTCTGGAGTACCGCGGGGTATGGGTAATCTTGGTCGAAATATATTAATGTATCCTCTAAAAACACTCTCTTCTTACCACAAGCCCTTCGTAGAATCTCCGCCTTGGTGCTGAACCGAAGGAATTTAATTATTATTGAGCGTGGCTTTCTATCCTGGGTGGGTTTTGGGACTAACGCGCGGTGGTCTCTTTCGACTTCCAGCTTCACAGCCGCGGAAAGATCCAGCGCGTCCCGCAGTAACTTTCCGACAAACTCCGTCATTGACCGGCCCTCCGCTCCTTCGTGAACGTTGTAGATTCTGATATTTTTCCGCTGTGATTTTCCCTCCAAGTCAAGCAGTTTCCCTTCTTGGTGACGTATTATTTTTATTGTCTTGCTCAGTATCCGTTCCACGTTTTGAACGCGATCTTTCACCTTCTCAAAGCGAGTCTCTGACACCGGTATTTTTTTGATTAACGCTGGCGAGCTCTGCCTTAATATCACGGAGCTGCTGCTCTATTTCTTTCCGGAACTCCCTTATCTCTTTCAGTATTTCGGTATTACAACTCCCTCAGGTTTGCTTGCCTTTCTTCCATGGTCTTCTACTCTCTCTTATCGGACTTCTCCTTCTCCAAACAACTATTTACTTCACTAATTAACTTCCCAGCTCTGTACCTCACCACTTCCACACTCAACTTTGACTTACCACCTTGTACGTTTTCCTTCCTTCCCGCCACCTTCTTGCTCTTAATTCTCTTCTCTTCCGTCCTGATAAAGGATTTCGGACCAAAGCGCCGACTGCTTGCTCTTTCCCATAGATGCTACCCGGCCTGCTGAGTTCCTCCTGCATTTTGTGCGATTGCTTTGAATGCAAACTCCTCCCTCTTTCCTGATTACCACTAAACTTTCTCAGGATACCTGATGTATGAAAACATTTCCCTGGGTTTAAAGTATGTCTACGTTCATCACCATAACGTTTGCTCTGTGCAAATAAACTTTGCTGCCTTCTATTTGTCTTATACCTTAAACGGAGAAAGGTAAAGCACAAGAAGAGAGCTTTCAGCCCAGAGTGTTGTGCTAACCAGGACACCACATCCTAACTACTACAGATCACCCGTCTCCCTACATTCCCGACTGTCGGTGCATCAGCCCTCACAACAGTAACCGGACATTTGTGTTCTCTCTTCTCAGAATATTTAATCATTTGCCTTAATATGTTTGTCCCAAAAAAGTTGACTGAACCGGCGGAAGTGTATCAATTGAATGTGAATCCAATGTAAATATGGACTTTAAAGGATCCGTCGTCAGAAACAAAATATTGAAGTAAATTATGTCATTGTGGCTTGAGAAATTGTATTGAATGACCTACTGTTGTCATTCTCCTCCGCAATATAAACCCATGATACATTTTGAGTCTGGCGGACTCTACGGAGAAGGTGTCTGTATGTGGTGATGAATACACACTATCCATCAACTTCACCAGGACCGATTCCTAACCTCACTCCATGGGTTGCAAACTCAGCAGTCTAACTCGGGGGTGAGTATGTAACACCTCTCAGCTGCCAAAGAACATGACAGAGAGCTAAAGAGGGGGAGAAGAAAATTTAGTTGTCGATGTGTGTCCATCCGTGGCTGTTTATCCCTTTGACAGTATATCTATATGTGTGGGTGTCTCTGTGTGCGCGTCTGGTGGGATTGTGTGTGTGTGTGTGTGTGTGTGTGTGTGTGTGTGTGTGTGTGTGTGTGTGTGTGTGTGTGTGTGTGTGTGTGTGTGTGTGTGTGTGTGTATTAGTGCGCGCCCGCTTGTGTGTCTGTAAGCGTGTTTCCACGTCTGTCGTGTGTGTGCGTGTGTGTATGTGTGTGTGTGTGTGTGTGTGTGTGTGTGTGTGTGTGTGTGTGTGTGTGTGTGTGTGTGTGTGTGTATTAGTGCGCGCCCGCTTGTGTGTCTGTAAGCGTGTTTCCACGTCTGTCGTGTGTGTGCGTGTGTGTATGTGTGTATTAGTGCGCGCCCGCTTGTGTATCTGTCAGCGTGTTTCCACGTCTGTCGTTTGTGTGTGAGTGTGTGTGTGTGTGTGTGTGTGTGTGTGTGTATCTGCGATGTCGCATGCTTGTGTGTCTGTAAGTGTGTTTCTATGTCTGTCGTGTGTGGGTGTGTATGTGTGTTCCAACCTGATTCTGTGTTTGTGTGTGGTTGTTTGTATCTGCTGCCTTTGTATGTGCGTGTTTCACGGCACGGCTCTCTGTATGCCTCTGTGTAGTTGTGTTTTTATCAGCGTCTCCGTGCATGTGTGTTTGTCTGTGTCTAAGTCAAGTCTCGTCAAGTTACTTTTAATTATCACTTCGACCACAACTGCTGGAACAGTACACAGTAAAAATGAGACAACGTTTTTCAGGATCATGGTGCTGCAAGAAACAGTACAAAAACTACACTGAACTACGTGAAAACAACACTGAAAAAAACTACACTGAACTAAGTGAAAACAACACTGAAAAAAACTACACTGGACTACAGACCTACCCAGAACTGCCTAAAGGGAGAGTCCGCGTTTGAGCTCCTCTATAATTGCCTGTGTCCTGGTCTGCATCTCTGTTGGTGATTATGTTTCTTTGTATCTGTTTCGTTGCTCGTCTGACCCTCTCTGTGTGCGTTGACACAGTCTTATTCCACAGTCTGTTGTGTGTGCACACGTTTATATGCGTTTGTGTGTGTAGTTCCAGTTACATCATTGTTCGTATATGTGTGGGTGGGCCTGTGTGCGTATCTCTCTCTGTGTCTGCCTGTGGGAGAGACTGTGTTTATGTTGTGTGTGAGATACGATGTCGTTCTGTGCATGCCTGTGCCCGTGTCCATCTGTGTTTGTGGTTCAGTTCAAATGTGAAATTAACTGTGTGCTGTCTTTAAGACAGTTATTTAGTTTATAATATTTTCGCTTAGTAATTCATTCAATAGTATTTTCTAGTTAGAATTAGGAGTGTTTAAAGTATATTCATTGCATGTAAAATATATCGGCATGCGATGACGTCACATC
The DNA here is from genome assembly GCF_030144855.1 of Hypanus sabinus. Taxonomy (NCBI): domain Eukaryota; kingdom Metazoa; phylum Chordata; class Chondrichthyes; order Myliobatiformes; family Dasyatidae; genus Hypanus; species Hypanus sabinus. The sequence goes on from NW_026779913.1 coordinate 53,979, forward strand.
CGGTTTCGCCGCGTCTTGTGGGAAAACACCGGTTTGAAATTAGCGCGAGGGTGGGGGCTTTCCACGAGGCTCACCGGAGCAGAAGTTGTTTGCAGGCATGAGAAATCACAGTGAGAGCAACGCTGTAAGTTAATAGATAATCGATATATTGAACTAAGATGTTAATGCCGATCCTGTTAGAAGTTACGACGGTAGATAATGTTTATGCTTTCGTTAGTTAAAGAGTCGCGGATAGTTTGCATGGAAGTGTATTTAAAGTATTCAATGGAGCAGGTAAACTCTCCCTGTATACTGCACCTTAGTGTAATGTAGTTATAGTCACCTTTGCAAGTATTTACACTTGAAATGTGATATTAAGGAAGGAACAAATACTGTATCAATCTTGTATTGTTTTATCAACAGTTTTCACCATATGTTAATGTGAAGAGTGAACAGTAAATGGTTAATCTTACTGCGATCTGGTTCTTATTAACTGTGGTTTATCCGGAAGTTAAATTCGGCGTTCGTTACACCCGAAGGAGAACGTTACAAACTGTATTATTGAAGTACGCACATCTCACCTTATACGAGAATCATGTCTTTACTGACATTCCAGTGGACCGGAGAAATGCTATAAAAACAGTGAGAATCTAATAATATGCACACGTATTTGGGGATGCAAATATATTTTGCGCTGGGTAAGACAATTTCGGAGTTCTGACAGATTTGTGGAGACTGCGATTTTCAAGTTGAGACGAATCTGGAAGTTGAGTCATTTAGAGATATTTTAAAAATGATTGCACTTTGAACTTTGTTGTTGCTATTTTTTAAGGAGGGAGCAATCATTTTGTTTTGGGATAATCTAATTTCCACGTCGGTGTATCAGCGGGTTTCGGGACGTGCATAGATGTGCCATTGAATACGGATTTCGAAGTGCGCACCGTTTTCGAGGTCCTCATTGATGCGGGACGTCTGCAGATCTGGAGATATGGCGAATCTCGAATTTGGATATTTTATAGGAACTGTTACGGGGTCCTGAATTGTCCCTATTAATTGTGCTTTTAAAAGAAAGAGAGAGAGGGAGGTGTCCAACACGGAGACCTTGTTATTGAGAGAGAGAGAGAGAGAGAGAGAGAGAGAGAGAGAGAGAGAGAGAGAGAGGGGTGAACAATGCTTCGAAGATGATGTTATGGTTTCTCTGCTACGTGTTTATATTTCTACAAGGACACCGCCTGCTTGTGAGATCATACAGAGCGAGAGAGAGAGAGAGAGCAATGAGCAGGTCCGTGGGTCGCCATGCTGACGGAAGGCGGTGTTATTTGATGGACAGTTGGTGTTCAGCATGGTGAGATAAATAGAAGGTCATATGATAGACTCACAGACACAAGGTTTTGGACAGTGGATGAGCTTTGTTCTGCCCACAGAAAGGTGGGCTTTTGAGGATCGATCAGGATCGACGGCATCAGCTCAATACAGAACTACACACCTCTCTCTCCATCTGTACTCAACTCAATACCACAAACTGAACTGAACTTTCCTCATCATCGTGAGACTGTATCCACTTACCCATAGGTTTATAAAAGCCTGGTTTTTCTATTTACACACACACACACACACACACACACACACACACACACACACACACACACACACACACACACACACGCACCCACGCACACACACACACGCACACACACACACACGTACACACACACACATACACACACACACACACGCACACACACACACATATACACACACACACACGCACGCGCACACACACACACACACACACACACACACACACACATAAACATTGCTAACCTGTTTGATATATCTACATTTGTATTACTGTATTACGTAGTTACTAATAAATACTAATTAATTACTAGTTACTGATAAATAGTTAAGAGCAATACCAGACTCCAAGGTGCTTTCCGTTTCTGCTGGTTGTTTAATCCGTCAAGGGGTACATAAGAAATTGGGGGCTCATCCGGGATTTGACAAGCTATTTAGAGCTTGTTTCAATTGTTTGGGGAAAATCCCATTTGATTTGGTTGTGAGTAAAAACAGAAAAAATTGCAGGTTGAGATTAATACGTTTGTAGCAGAACCGACCCTGGATGCGTTGGATGATGCTAAGAGGGATGTACTGATGGGGATTGCTCGTAAATTAAAGATTAAAGTGACTACTCACATGAAGAAGCCTCAGATATAGCTGATACTAGCATAACTATGTATCCGAGGGAAAATTCGAAGAGGAGGTGTTGGAGATGTTTCTTGAAGGTAAAATACTTACTGAGGCTGAGATTCAGCTTGAGGCAGCAAAAATGAAGTTATGAGTAAAACTGCTCAAGGCTGTCGCAGCAGAAAAGCAGACGTTACACGAGGCTAGGGTGGCAGACAAGCGGTGGCAGTACGAGCTGACTAGCATAGAGAGGATACATTGAGGTACAGTTGCCAGGCAGTGATGAGTAGCTGATGGTACCGTTTAATGTCAGCCAAGAAATTAAGTTAGTACCACCATTTGATGAAGCTGATTAACCGGTATTTCCTACACTTTGAAAGGTGGCCCAGACTCGGAAGTGGCCGTGGGATCAGTGGGCTGTCATGATACAAAGAGTGTTGAATAGGAAGGCTCAGCAGGCGTGTTCTGCCCTGACCCTGGAACAGTCAAGGAATTATGATACAGTGAAAGATCCATTGATTAAAGCCCATGAGTTGGGGCCGGAAACGTATAGACAAAAGTTCACGGACTTGAGGAAGTCCGGGAGCCAAACGTATGTGAAGTTTGCCCATGAAAAATGGGTGCAGTTTGATCGTTAGTTTACCTCAAAAGGGGCTAATGGGGACATTACCAATTTGAGGGAGTTGATGCTGACTGAGGAATTTAAAAACTGTGTCCATGACAATATCAAGACGTATTTGAACGAAAAAGAGGCAGTGACCATGGCAGAGTCTGCTAGGGTAGCAGACGGATATGCCTTAACTCATAATGTTAGGTATTTTTCCGAACAGAAGTTACCCATAGGGTAATAGAGATAGCCCACCGGCTAAACCAGAAAATAATCCGGGGACTAATGACAAAAGTAAGAAGGAAGAAAACCAGTCGGGGGGAAATTTCCCAGTTTAATGTATTTCTATTGTAAGAAGCCCGGTCACGTGGCAGCTAAATCTTTCACTCTAAAAAGGGATAAGGGAAAAGAACCGGCGACAACCCCAAATGCTTGTGTCCAGCCGGTTAAAATATCGCTGAGGAAGAAGGGGTCTTACCACGTTCAAGAAGGACTCGAGATTTATTTCAAATGGGTTTGTGTCTGTGAAGGAGGGGCCAACTCCGGCTCCAGTGAGAATCTGGAGGGATACTGGAGCTTTTCAGTCATTATTACTAAAGCGTGTTTTGGAGTTCAGTGCCGAGACGGTGACTGGTGAGGTGAATATTATCAAAGGTAATGGAAAGGGGACTGAGATAGTTTGCCTAAGATAGTTTTGAAATGCGACTTAATGTCTAGTCCAGTCACGATAGGGGTACGATCTGAACTACCGATAGACAATGACGGTAATGACCTTGCAGGTAGGGATGTTTATCCAGCAGTTCAGCTGCCGAGTAAGCCTGCTGCTGCGGAGGACCCGCCCATAGATGATGATGTACACCCCGCATGCGCGGTGACTAGAGGCATGTCGGAGCAGTCTGCAGATGCTCATGATGATTTGTCCGAGACTTTCCGACCTTCCCTTTATCAACAGGATCAGAGGGGAGTAAGGCCGAGGAGAATAAGATGAATGAGAAAGATTTGTCCTTTTCGAGAAAGAAATTTATACAGGAACAGAATAAAGATCCTGAAATTGTGGCTTTAAAAGAGAGAGCGCTCTCTGAGGATGAAATTCAGAATGAGTCAGTGGGATTTTACCTTAAAGATGGGGTATTGATAAGTAAGTGGAGACCCGCTACTGTGCTTGCAAATGAGGATTACGCTATTGTGCACCTGGTAGTGGTATCAAAGGTTTACAGGGCCGAAGTTTTAAACCTGCAAGATGCCTCGAGGAGGACATTTCGGAGTATAGAAGACAGTACATAGGATGGTGAGTGTGTTTTATTGGCTTAACGTGAGGAAGGATATTGTCAATTCCTGCAGAGGGTGTCATATGTGCCAGGTGGTGGAAAAACCTAATCAGACCATCCCAAAAGCGCCGCTTCGGCCGATACCTGCTTTTGGTGAATCTTTTTCCAGGTTCATTGTGGATTGTGTAGGCCCATTGGCAAAGACTGCAGCTGGTCATCAGTACTTGTTAACAATCATGTGTGCGGCTTCTTGGTTCCCTGAAGCCGTGTCTCTCAGAAACATCCTGGCAAAGACTGTGGTTAAGGCACCCAGCAAGTTTTTCACACTGGTATGTCTGCCAAAGGAAATTCAATCGGATCAGGGGAGTAATTGCACTTCAGGAACATTCCAGCAAATAGCTTCAGAGCTGGGGAGCGAAGCAAATTGTGTCATCTGCCTACCACCCGGAGTCTCAAGGGGCTTTGGGGCGGGTTCGTTCCACCTTAAAGACTATGATTAAAACCTACTGTCAGGAGAATGACAGGGACTGTGAGGACGGAAAACATTTATTACTTTTTGCTGTGAGGGACACTATTCAGGAATCACTGGGGTTTAGTCCATTTGAGCTCGTTTTCGGCCCAGGTCCGAGAGACATTTGACCTTGCTCAGAAAGTAGTGGTCTAACCAGACAGTGTGTGCCAGTGTGATAGATTATGTTTTGAAATTCCGGGAGGGATTAATAGGGCGTGTGACCTAGCAAAACAAATTTTGCAAAACTCCCAAATTAAAATGAAACATTGGTATGATAGGGCGATGGAGCGGGTGTTTGAAGTTGGAGATAAAGTTCCGGTTCTGCTCCCACTGGTGACCAACCCCCGCTAAGCACAAATTCATAGATCATAGGAAATAATTAAAAAAACTGATTCTTTGAACTAGGTTATCAAACTCCTGATAGGAGGAAGGCTTCCCAATTAATGCATTTAAATATGGTGAAACCTTATTAAGACTCTAAGATGGTACCAGTGAGCACTGTTATAAAAATAAATGAGGTTGTGGAATCTGATAATGGGGACAAGATCATTTTAACAAGTTGAATATCGTGTCAACAAGACTTGAGAATTCCATTATTTTGACAGACCTTACTGATAAAGTTGTCATTTGGAGCCTGCAGAGAGAATACAATTGAAAGAATTAATTAGAAGTCATAAAGATTTATTTCCAGACGTTCCGATTCGGTGCACAGTTGCAGTGCATGATGTCATTGTAAATCCAGCCCAGTCCATTAAACAGCATCCTTACAGAATGAACTTGGAGAAAAGCAAGTTGGTTGAAAAGGACATTGGCTACCTGCTGGCAACCGGTATCATGAGGCGATCTACCTCAGACTGGGCGGCGCCCTGCATTCTTGTGCCTAAACCGGACGGTACATGAGATTCTGTACTGACTACAGGAAAATCAACGCAATAACCAAGACAGATGCTTATCCTATCCCCAGAGTGGATGACTGTATTGATAAAGCGGGAAAGGACAAGTACCTCACAAACATTGACTTGCTGAAAAGATATTGGTGTGTTCCTTTGACCGACAGGGCCAGAGAAATTTCAGCGTTTCTCACACCTTCTGGGCTGTATGAATATAATGTTTTATCCTTCGGGATGAAAAATGTTCCCGGGACATTTCAAAGGGTGATTGATCCTGTGATTAGACGTCTAGAATACATAAGGGCTTATATCGATGATTTAGTGATCTGGAACGACACATGGGAAGAGCACGTTGTGGCTGTAGAAAGACTGCTTGAAAGGCTGTCCGAGGCCAGTCTCACTGTGAACCTCGCTAAAAGTGAATTTGGCCACACCACTGTCACGTATCTTGGCTGTGTGGTAGGCCAGGGACAACTGGCTCCTGTAGAAGCCAAGGTCCAAGCTACTGCTGAGGTTCCCCTTCCGACCAGCAAAAAGGTCTTTAGGAATGGTAGGGTATTACCGAAAGTATTGTAACAACTTTGCAGATATCGCTCTCCCCCCTCACAAAACTCCTAGGGAAGAGTAAAAGATTTGTGTGGAATGACCTTTGCCAGGAGGCATTTGAAAGTCAGAAAACTATCCTGTGTTATCAGCCAGTGCTTAAAGCACCTGTTTTTTCAAAACCATTCTCTGTAGCAACAGACGCTTGTGACGAAGCTGCTGGGGCATTATTGATACAGAAAGGTGAGGATGACATTGAACACCCAGAGGCTTATTTCTCAAAGAAATTTAATGTTCATCTGAAAAAATTATTCCACTGTTGAAAAGGAGTTGCTATCACTTATTCTGGCTTTCAACATTTTGAAGTCTATGTTTGTCCTGCCCAGAGAGCGCTTGTGGATAACACACATCATAATCCAGTTAGTCTTTCTGACTAATATGAAGCATAAGAATAGAAAGTTATTAAACTGGAGTCTGACATTACAAGAACATGACCTCCAAATAAAGCATATGAAACGTACTGGCAACATTACAGCTGATTGTTTATCCAAAGGTTAAGTTGGAAATGGTACACGTTTTGCTCTGTTATTTGATGATTATTCAGGTATTGTTTTAAACTTTATGTTTTTAAAAAGAAAGAGAGAGAGGGAGGTTTCCAACTCAAAGACTTTGCTATTAGGAGAGAGAGAGAGGCGAGGTATGCTTGGAAAATTATGTTATGGTTTCACTGCAGCGTGTTCACATTTCCAAAACAACACCGCCCGCTTGTGAGTTCTTACAGAGAGAGGGGGAGAGAGAGAGAGAGAGAGAGAGAGAGAGAGAGAGAGAGAGAGAGAGAGAGAGAGAGAGAGAGAGGAGAGAGAGTGAATGAGAGAGAACAATGAGCAGCCCGTGGGACGCCATGGTGACTGAGGGCGGCGTTACTCGATGGACAGCTGGTGTTCAGCATGGTGAGATAAATAGAAGGTCAGATGATAGACTCACAGGCATACGGTTTTGGACTCTGGATCAGCTTTGTTGTGTCCACAAAGAGGTGGGGTTTGGAAGATCGATCAGTGTCTCTCTCAGTGTTGAAAAGGGGTGACCGGTTTGGAGTTATTCGTGCGTCCAACCCTCGCCTGGGTTGATAATTCCACCACGGAAGAATGGTCACCTTTGTTGTGGTCACATTCGGTGACTTCTAAAGGATTTCGGGGGACAACGGGAAAATCGACAGTATGAGCTCACCTTAAGAACTGCACACCTCTCTCTCTCCATCACTACTCGACTCAATACCACAAACTAAACCGAACTTTACTCATCATTAGTAATACAGTATCCACTTACCCCTGGTTTAAAAAAGCCTCGTTTTTCTGTTTATACACACACGCTCTAATCATTGCTATACATCTGCATTCATATTACTGTATTACGTAATTACTAATAACAACTGTTACTTAATATCAATACCAGACTCCAAGGTGTTTTCCATTTCTGCTGGTTCTTTAACTCGTCACGGGGAACGTGACAATACGTTAATAATAAACTTGATTTGAACGAAATAGGCTCGTGCCTTATTATGGTTCATTTCGTCAATGGTTTGAAATTATTCTTACTTTGGGATAAACTAATCTGCATGTGGGTTGTCAGCGGGTTTGGGGTGCATATGGCTTATGGGTTCCGCCCTTATTTGATGATGTGCGCAAATTTCAGAATCGGCAGAATTTAGGTGTGGGTTGTCAAATATATGGCTGCACACGGATTTGGTGATGTGCGCAGATTGAGGGGTGTTGTTGAACATGGGCTGCAGACGGATTTGGTGATGTGCGCAGATTGAAGGATGTTATTGAACATGGGGTGCACGCGGATTCGGTGATGTGCACAGATTGAGGGGTGTTGTTGAACATGGGGTGCACGCGGATTCGGTGATGTGCACAGATTGAGGGGTGTTGTTCAACATGGGGTACTCACGGATTTGGTGATGTGCGCAGATTGAGGGGTGTTGTTGAACATGGGGTGCAGACGGATTTGGTGATGTGCGCAGATTGAAGGGTGTTGTTGAACATGGGGTACTCACGGATTTGGTGATGAGTGCAGATTGAGGGATGTTATTGAACATGGGGTGCACACGGATTTGGTGATGTGCGCAGATTGAGAGGTGTTGTTGAACATGGGGTGCACACGGATTTGGTGATGTGAGCCGATTGAGGGGTGTTGTTGAACATGGGGTGCACACGGATTTGGTGATGTGAGCCGTTTGAGGGGTGTTGTTGAACATGGGGTGCACACGGATTTGGTGATGTGCACAGATTGAGAGGTGTTTTTGAAAATGGGGTACTCACGGATTTGGTGATGTGAGCCGTTTGAGGGGTGTTGTTGAACATGGGGTGCACACGGATTTGGTGATGTGAGCCGATTGAGGGGTGTTGTTGAACATGGGGTGCACACGGATTTGGGTTCACACTCAGATTTGTGTGTCTCGGCGTTTCAAGATTTCGTCACCGGTCAACCCTCTTCTCACGGAAACACCACCGTATTCACCGTGGTAGTCCGGTTCTCCAAGACTGTGCTGTTTCTAGCCCTCCCTAAACTCCCTTCTGCTCAGGAAGTCGCAGACCTTCTCGTCCGCCACATCTTCCGCCTCCACGGAATCCCCGCGGACATTGACTCCGATCGAAGTCACCAATTCATCTCGCAGGTATGGAAGGCCTTCTGTCAAGCCATTAGGTGCATCGATCAGCCTCTCACCCAGCTTTCACCCACAGACGAACGGGCAAACGGAACGGGTCAACCTCAACTTGGAGGCGCCGCTACGTTGTATAACAACCAACAACCTGTCTACCTGGAATGACCTCCTCGCGTGGGTTCTCTCTTCGTGTGCTCGCTTGGGTAGCAACTCCCGCTGTTCCCCGAGCAAGAAGAGGAGATTGCGGTGCCGTCTGTTCCGGCCAAAATCGATCGGTGCCGCAAGGTTTGGGAGGACACACGCACGACCCTGCTCAGATCAGCCGATCGCAATAGGAGGATTGCCGATCGATACCGGACTCCTGCGCCTGAGTATCGACCTGGGCAGATGGTGTGGCTTTCATCCAAAGCCATCCCTCTGAGAAACGAGCCTAAGAAACTCGCCTCTCGCTTCCTGGGAACTTTCGAGTTCGAAAGTATCATCAATCCCACAACGGCCCGACTTAAACTCCCAAGATCTATGTACATCCGCCCTACTTTTCATGCTTCCCAGTTAAAGCCACTTTCCGTCAGCCTTTTCTGTCCTCCGACCGAAACCCCTCCACCCGCCCGGATCATCGACAACCATCCGGCCTACACCGTCCGACTGCTACTAGATGTGCCCCGTCGGGGCAGGGGCCTCCAATACCTGGTTGACTGGAAAGGATACGTCCCAGTGTTCCCTGGATTCCCAGTTCCTTCATACGGGACTCTTCCCTTATCCAAGACATCCACCAGGACCATCCGGACAAGCCTGGAGGATCTTGCCCTGAGGTTTCCGTTGAGGGGGAGAGGTACTATCATTGCCCCGTCTTATAATTCTCCATCTTACCATCACCTATTTGTTCCCTGTGCCACTAATTACAGAACACAGGGTAAAACTCGGGCGTCACAGACATGCTTTGTCTGTTCGTTCGTGGACTCCAGTGTGAGTGAACCTCATTTACTGAGTCCTTAGGACTGTCACCTCTAAGCTCGGCATCGTTTCCTGGATACTCTACGTAAACAGTGTCTCCGTGTAAATGCTCCCCTGGATAGCGGTTCCCCGTCCCCACAGATACGTGGGTGTGAGACATCAGATTACATTAGGGTTTGGGGACAGATATGTGGGTTCTTAGAGATCAGATTAGATTTGGGTACAGTGATGGTACAGTGGGAAGATACAGTGCAGATTCTGATTCAGAGGCTGCGATGCAATGTTGTGAGAGGACAGAGTTAGGGTTGAGACAGCGCTCTGGGTGTTAGATATCTGTTTGGGTTTAGGGACATGCACGTGGATAAACTAGAGATCCGCTGGAGATTAGTGACAAGCAGGTGCGTGAGTTTGACATCAA
>NW_026779914.1:0-63796 GCF_030144855.1 Hypanus sabinus
AAACTCACACTTCAGGACCTCATCCCTCTTCCTGCCTATGTCGTTGGCACCAACATGTATCATGACCTGACAGACAGACAGACATACTTTATTGATCCCGAGGGAAATTGGGTTTTGTTACAGTCGGGCCAACCAAGAACAGTGTAGAAAAATAGCAATATAAAACCATAAATAATTAAATAACAATAGTGATTATGTCTAGTGGGTGTTACGAACCCCGTAATTGAGTATCTTACCAGCAAAGATAGAACTATCCGTTGGAGCCTGGTACTATTTTCAAAACAGTGTGTATTAGTAAAATAGACAAATCAATATCAACAATGCAAATATACAGATAATACACGTTAGCAATACTAAACTTAAAAGTGTGGTTATAATAATAATGAATAATAAACAAGCTCTATCGATGTCTAGGGGATAATGAATTGTCATATGTGAATATAAAGTTCAGTTCAGTTCATACAGGCTGAAGTAGTTGTTGGTCAATGTGTTGTAATTGTTGGAGAGAGAGAGAGAGAGAGTGAGAGAGAGAGAGAGAGAGAGAGAGAGAGAGAGAGAGAGAGAGAGAGAGAGAGAGAGAGAGAGAGAGCACTGAGTGACAGCCAGTCAAACCTTCCTTTACGTTCTTGATCCATCGATGTGTTGTTGTGGCCATTCAGGTATGACCCCACTCGCCATTAGCTAGACCGTTCTTCTATGGTGGACTCGTCACCCAAGCAAGGGTGGACACACACACACAAGCCCCCACCGGCCTTACTATAAACACTGTGAGTTAAAAATGACCGATCCTTCGTTCGGTCTCCGATGCCCCACACCTTCTCGTGGGTTCCAACACTTAAGCAGTGCTCCCTGGTGTGTCTCCTGGTGCTTCTCCTGGTGTGTCTGAGCAGTGCCTCCCCAGACCTCACTTTTATCCCTACTCACGGGGTCTCAGGTGTCAATCAGTTTGAATGGCTTAGTCCATCAAACCAGCCCACTCCGGCTGTCTACTGAGGAATTTTAATGAACAGAATGCTACCAAGTAAACTGCCCTCTCCGGAGCCATAAATCTTACAGGAGTCATAATATGGTGGAACAACAAGTCTCTTTCTCCAAGTTTTATCTCTCCCTTATCTGAAGCAAATGTTCCAGTCCCAGTATGTTTTTTTCCATCTCCTTCTCTCTCATTAGTGGCATGGAAACAGTAATGGTTTGTAACTCTCCCAGGGGAGGGGACATGGGCAACCCTACACCCTTCTGCCCTTCAGAGCTGTTCATCATCGTAACACCCCCACGCTTCTAGGACTTTTCACGAAAGGGGAAAATTAACTAATACAGCGTCTTATAGAATTAGAGAATCTAACAAAATACAGGAGTGTTCTGAACTACAAAGATAATTCAGGTATATATTCAACTTAGCATCTAGACAAACAGACAGCGATTACATTATCACTCCCTTTAATATATTAATATTAATATCTTAATAAATTCCTGTGGCATCAGACTCCAATTTAATATATTAGCCAAAAATACCAAAGGTTGTGATCTTAGCTTGTGTATGTTACAAAATGTGAAACAATACATGTGTAATTATACTGTGTTACATTACAGAAGTTTGTGCAAATACTAGTCTCTATTTTACTTTAAAATTTAACATTCAATCTTCCATGGTGTTGTCTTTATTATTTACATGCTTTGTCGAATTCCATCAAAACCAGATCCTGTTATTCAAAGTGGCATTTGATCAACCTTACCCCTTTTCCACTTAACTCTCACGTGGTGAGCTTGCTCACCAGTGTGGAATATGCTTTTTCATACTCCTTTCATGCGAGTTATCTTATCACCAATGTTTTCCCAAACTTAGCCCATTTTCTGAACTTCCACACAGTTCTTCATTTTTGAGTAAGTCTTTAATTTCATCTTCAGGACCCTTCATTCTATTAGTTTTCAGTTTAAAATCTGCAAGTGATCCATCTTTCTCAGCCACCTTCTCGGCATTCTGCGAGTGATTGCGCATGCGGGATAGATATTAGAAACTAGGGGCGGGTCCTCAGCACTCACAGGCTTGCTTGTCAGTTTCACTCCAAACACACGTCACCACCTGCTAAATCATTACCAACAAGGACGTCCACGCCGTATGTCGGTAATTCTGACCGCACCCCTACTTCGACTGGTCCAGATACCAGGTCACATTTTAAAATGATCCCATGCAAAGGCACAGCTTCTGTCCCTTTTCCTATGCCTCTCAAAACTACCTCTCCAGTCTCAGGACCAAAACCTAGCACCTTACTGAGGATCAATGACTGATCAGCCCCAGTATCTCTCCAGATTCCCACTGGAACTGGGGTTTCTCCTTCCTTCACAGACACCGTCCCTTCCGAAATAAATTTCTCACGCCCCTCTTGTACTCTATCTAACTTTCAATTCCTCGTCGACTTGCTGATCGACTCAATACACCCTGTAGGGACTGCCGTTTTCCCTTTTCCTGTCTTCTTCTTCGGAGCAAAGCACTTAGATGCAATATGACCAACCTTTCTACAATTATAACAGGTCAAGCCAGGAATCTTCCTGCCAGCCTGCTTGTCGTTCTCCTTACCTTTACCACTAGTTCCCGGCTTATTCTCTACCTTAGTCGTGGGCTTTCTCTACCGTCCCTACTGCCTTTCTGGTAACTCTTATTTGGGGAAACCTTTGTCTTGTGGTTTAGGGCATATTTATCTGCGAACCTGGCAAACTCCGATATAGACTTATCCGTCTTCTCGTTCAGATACATCCTGATATTATCCGAAACACAACCTTTAAATTCCTCAATCAGAATTAACTCTCTGAAACGACGGAAAACCTCCTCCACCTTTTCTACAGCACACCAACGATCCAAGAGCACACCCTTTTCATAGGCAAACTCTGTATATGTCTGATTCCACAGTTTCTTTAAATCTCTGAACTTTTGTCTATACGCTTCAGATACCAGCTCGTAGGCCCGAAGGATAGCCCCTTTTACTTCCTCATAATCCTCAGACTACCCCTCGGACAACGCCGCATATGCCCGTTAAGCCTTCCCTTTTAATGCACTTTGTAACAACGCCACCCACTGATCTCTGGGCCACTTGTGATTCACTGCTACCTTTTCAAAATGCAAGAAGTAACTATCAACATCTGTCTCCTGGGACGGAGGTAATAACCTAAACTCTCTACTAACATTAAACTTCTCAACTGAGCCTTCCCTCGGTCCTTTCCCTGTTGTTTTAACCTCTCCATGTCCAGCGCATGCTGCCTATCTCTCTCCTTTTCCCTATTCTCCATTTCCCTTTCCGTTTGTCCTTCTCCCATGCAGCTCATTCCCGCTCCCTTTTCATCTCCAACTCCTTTAGCTGGAGCTCATACTCCCTTTTATTCTGTTCCGAGTCCGACCTTAATTTTTCCAACTCTAACTGAACCACCCCAACAACTGGTTTCTTCTCATGGGAACAGATCCAATACCCCAGCCGAAAACACACCCTTGTCCATATAATACTGGGCTATGGCCCTCTGTATCTCCCACTTTTTCATTGACGACTTTACCTCTGTGAGATTTAATCGTTTCGAAATATCCACCAAGGACATCTTTGTGGCATCCTCTAAAGACTTCAAAGTCTGGAATCCTAAATATTTGTCTATATCCATCTTTGTTAGTTTCCCGTCTGTTACCCAGGCAACCAGATCAAATAATGGAGGTATAACCCGATTCGCTGGCCCCGCAAATTCTTTATCAATCCCGGACGAGCCCCCAATTTTGTTACGTACCCCCTTAACTGGGTGTCTTACCAGCAAAGATAGAACTATCCGTTGGAGTATGGTACTATTTTCAAAACAGTGTGCATTAGTTAAATAGACAAATCAATATCAACAATGCAAATATACACCTAATACACGTTAGCAATACTAAACTTAAAAGTGTGGTTATAATAATAATGAATAATAAACAAGCTCTATCGATGTCTAGGGGATAATCAATTGTCATATGTGAATATAAAGTTCAGTTCGGTTCATACAGGCTGAAGTAGTTGTTGGTCGATGTGTTGTAATTGTTAGAGAGAGAGAGAGAGAGACAGAGAGAGAGAGAGAGAGAGAGAGAGAGAGAGAGAGAGAGAGAGAGAGAGAGAGAGAGAGAGAGAGAGAAAGCGAGAGAGAGAGAGAGAGAGAGAGAGAGAGAGAGAGAGAGAGAGCACTGAGTGACAGCCAGTCAAAGCTTCCTTTACGTTCTTGATCCGTCGATGTGTTGTTGTGGCCATTCAGGTATGACACCTCTCGCCTTTAGCTAGACCGTTCTTCTATGGTGGACTCGTCACCCAAGCAAGGTTGGACACACACACACAAGCCCCCACCGGCCTTACTATAAAGACTGTGCGTTAAAAATGACCAATCCTTCGTTCGGTCTCCGATGCCCCACATCTTCTCGTGGTTTCCAACACTTAAGCAGTGATCACTACTGCGTCTCCTGGTGCGTCTCCTGTTGTGTCTGTGGGGAGTCCCCCCAGACCTCACTTTTATCCCTACTCACGGGGTCTCAGGTGTCAACCAGTTTTGAATGGCTTAGTCCATCAAACCAGCCCACTCCGGCTCTCCACTGAGGAATTTTAATGAACAGAATGGCACCAAGTAAACAGCCCTCTCCGGAGCCCTAAGTCTTACAGGAGTCATAATATGGTGGAACAACAAGTCTCTTTCTCCCTGTGTTATCTCTCCCTTATCTGAAGCAAATGTTCCAGTCCCAGTATGTTTTTGTTCCATCTCTTTCTCTCTCATTGGTAGCATAGCAACAGTAACGGTTTGTAACTCTCCCAGGGGATGCGACATGGGCAACCCTGCACCATACTGCCCATCAGAGCTGTTCATCCTTCGTAACAGTAGAAATAACTCCAGGACCAGCCTCGTGGCTCAGGGTGTCTGACACTCCGAGGGAGGAGTTGCAAAGATTGATGGCCACAGGCAGGAATGGCTTCCTATGATACTTAGTGTTACATCTCGGTGGAATGAGTCTCTGGCTGAATGTACTCCTGTGCCTAACCAGTACATTATGGAGTGGATGGGAGACATTGTCCAAGATGGCATGCAACTTGGACAGCATCCTCTTTTCAGACACCACCAACAGAGTGTCCAGTTTGGCCTTCACAACATCACTGGCGTTGCGAATGAGTTTGTTGATTCTGTTGATGTCTGCTGCACTCAGCCTGCTGCCCCAGCACACAACAGCAAACATGATAGCACTGGCCACCGCCGACTCGTAGAACATCTTCAGCATCGTCCGGCAGATGTTAAAGGACCTCAGTCTCCTCAGCAAGTAGAGACGGCTCTGACCCTTCTTGTAGACAGCCTCAGTGTTCTTTGACCAGTCCTGTTTATTGTCCATTCGTATCCCCAGGTATTTGTAATACTCCACCATGTCCACACTGATCCCTTGGATGGAAACAGGGGTCACCGGTGCCTTAGCCCTCCTCAGGTCCACCACCAGCTCCTTCGTCTTTTTCACATTAAGCTGCAGATGATTCTGCTCGCACCGTGTGACAAAGTTTCCCACCGCAGCCCTGTACTCCGCCTCACCTCCCTTGCTGATGCATCCAACTGTGGCAGAGTCATCAGAAAACTTTTGAAGATGGCAAGACTCTGTGCAGTAGTTGAAGTCCGCGGTGTAGATGGTGAAGAGAAAGGGAGACAGGACAGTCCCCTGTGCTGCTAACCACTCTGTCTGACATACAGTGTTGAAAGCGCGTATACTGTGCTCTTCCAGTCAGGTAATCTTCTGGTTGTTTTCCCTCTCGTACCAGGATGTCATGCACCCGGCCAGAGACATCCCGGACCCTGGCTCCAGGAAGGCAACAAAACATGTGGGTGTCCTACTCACATCCACAATATCTCCTGTCTTCTCCCCTGACTATGGAGTCTCCAATGACGACAGCTCTCCTCCTCTCCGTCCCATCCTTCTGCACCACAGGGTCAGACTCAGTCCCAGAGGCCCTGCAACCGTGGCTTGCACCTGGTCAGTTGTCCCCGCCAACAGTACCCAGGACGGTAAACTTATTATTCTGTGGAATGGCTACAGGGGTGCTCTGTACCTCCTGTCTACTCTCCTTCGCTTTCTCCCCTCGGACTGTCACCCAACGACCTGCTTCCGGCAGCCTAGGTGTGACTACCTCCCTGTAGCTCTCATCTATGGCAGCCTCATTCTCCCTTATGAGTCGAAGGTCATCCAGCTGCTGCTCCAGATTCCTCACACGGTCTTCCAGATCGCCCAGCCGCAAGTACTTCTGGCAGATGTGACTCTGCGGAAGAGCGGATTTCCCCCAAGACTGCCGCATCTCGTAGGAGAGGCACATCATCGTCCCAGGAGGCACTGTAAAGACTAACTGGGAACAAGCTCGTTCTCCGCCTCTTCTTGTCGAAGCCTCTCGAGGCAAAGCCTCAAAGCTCCACTCCTTCACTGGCCCACTCACTCACAGGCCGCTTTCGCTGTTGTAACCTGTGCTTTTCGGACTTCCTGTTGCCTTCCCGGCAGCTTGAGACAGTCTGGCCATTCTCCCCCCGGTCTCTCTCATGCACACGGCATTTTCCCGTACAGCACTGACAATCACTGGATGTTTGTCTGTTTGTATTTCGCACTAGTGTCTGTAAATCGAGACAGTTGTGCGTGGCAATCCCGGAGATATTCACACAACTCCGTCTGGAACCAACAATCATTCCGCTGTCAAAGTCACTGAGATCACATTCTTCCCCAATCTGATGTTTGTTCTGAACAACACCTGGATCTCCTGCATGATTTTCATAAAGTAACTGAGCTGGTGTCACGTGATTTATTGATCGGAATTAACAAGCTGGTGTACAGGTGCACTTCAAAAAATTACCACTGAGTTTATTTCCGAATTAGACAACCCACTCACCCCCATCTCGGGTGTTATCAAGAATGAGATCTGGATCTATTTATTCATAACCCCTGTTTCCCACAACTGGATGCCGCAGACCAGACCGTGAACTAAACACTGTCGTGATGACAAGGGTGGGTTAATCTTAAGGGAACATAAAATCCTGGAATCTGTGCATACTAATCGCGAAGAGCAAATACATTTGAAAACGGCACGGTATCGCACTTTCCTGTCACAGACGGGATATTGAGGCTGAAAAGAGCAGCAAAACTGTTTTATCGGCGACTCACAGGCATCATGTAAATGGTAATGTGGAGCACAGAAAAACTGAATTCACCTCGTCAAGGGAATTGTACCGTGAGGCGATCAGGCTCAAGTGCTTTACAATTCAGAATTAACGTTGATCACTGAAGACGTAGAAGATGAGCTGTAGATCTGTTGTTTCAGTAGACAAATTGGAGTAGAACAGGTCACTGTTCAGACAGGAGCTGGCATGCCTCAACACCAGCCCCTCAGAACACTTCAACTGTGGATGTAAGTGCCACAGGACGATAGTCATTGAGGAATTTAACCACACGCTGCTTGGGTACCGGTATGGTTTAAGCTTGAGTTCGGAGACACAAGGAGTTTGTCACCCCTAGGTTGCAGGAGGAGAGAAACTTGGTGACTGTCGGCAGAAGGAAGCGAAATGAGCAGCCAGTGCAGACAAGCCCCGTGGACGTGCTCCTCAAAAAATAAGTCTACTATGATATCTGATGTCCCAGATCGGGTACATGGCATTCTATAGTGTGAGCAGCCAGATAGATGCCTTAGTACATACTGGCACCAATGATATGGGCAGGAAAAATGAAGGGGTTCCTGGGAGATAATATAGGAACCTAGGTAGAAGGCTGAGAAAAAGGACCCACAGGGTAGTAATCTGTGCAGACAAGCCCCTTGGACTTGCCCCGCAGTAATGTACACCACTCTGAGTATACCCCGACCTATCAGCTGGAAGCACAGCCTCTGTTGTCTCTGGCTCGGAAGGGAACAGAAGTGAAGAGGTCTACAGTGGGTATAAATGATTCCATAGTCACAGAAACAGAGACGAGATTCTTGATGGATGTTGCCTCCCAGGTGACAGTGTCAGGGATGTCTCAGATCGGGTACATGGCATTCTATGGGGGGGGGGACAGGGTGAGCAGCCAGATAGATGACATGTTGCATACTGGCACCAATGACATGGGCAGGAAAATGAAGGGGTTCCTGGGAGATATTATAGGAAGCTCGGTAGAAAGCTGAGAAACAGGATCTACAGGGTAGTAATCTGTGAATTGATGGAATGCCATGTGCCAGCGAGGACAAGAATGGAATGATTTGGCAGTGGCTGAGGAACTGGTGCAGGAGGCAGAGGTTCAGCTATATGGACGATTGGGATCTCGGCTGGGCAAGGTGTGACCTGTACAAAAGGGATGAGTTACACCAGAATCCCAGGGGAACCAAGATCCTTGCGGGCGGGCAGGTTTTCCAGAACAACTCAGGAGGGCTAATTTTGCAGGGGGATGGGTACTGGAGATATAATGCTGAGAATGTGGTAGTTGGTTCATAAACAGAGGCAGATTGCAGTGATTCTGCTAGAAAGGGGAGGCTGATGATAAGGCAGAATTGCAGCCAATGGGATGAGTTGTAATGTAAAAGGCAGACAGAATGGGAAAGGGAGAGTACGAGACTGACGGTGTGACGGTTGAATGCGAGCAGTACGGGGAATAATAGACGGATGCAGCATATTGACAGATTGGCATGCCTGAGATTGTGGGCGTCACTGAATCGTGGCTGAAAGAATATTTTAGCTGGGAGTTTAACATCAAATGATACACACTGTATGGAAAGGACAGGCAGGTCGGCAGAAAGGGTGGAGTGACTCTTGGTGGAAATGAAATCTAATCATTCGAAAGAGGTGACCTAGGGTAGGAAGGTTTTGGATGATTGTGGATAGAACTAGGAAACTGCAAGGGTACAAAGACTCTGATGGGGATTATATACAGACTCCCACACAGTAGTAATGACATGGTCTGAAAATTACAACGGGAGATAGAAAATGTATGTTAAAGGGATAACGTTACGGTAGTCATGGGATATTTTAACATAGTAAAATCGTGTTGCTATGGTGTTTTATTACCCCACGTCATCATAGTGTTTCTAGACCTTCCACCAGTTCAATATTGTCCAGAAAATTGCCTGAATTTACGGATGCGTGTTTTTTTTTATTCTGTGTAATTTTGTGAGGATAGTCGGTGTATATCTGGCAATGATATTTAAAATAAAAAAATCCTGCAGTAAATCTCACTGGCAGTTGTTAAAACTGTGGACGTCTACACTTACTGGGCAATTCTTATCTACTTCCCGTACCAAATCATGTGGCCACTGAGCGTCCGTTCGGGGTTTACCGCGGCTGTACCCCATCCAAATCCGATGTTCGGCTTTCAGTGACGCTGTTATGCACCCTGGCGTTGGAGCGCATGGCTGTTTAGGATACTGTCACCTTACAGCATAATTCACTGGACCAACAATTCGGTAATCAGATACCGGACGAGCCCCCAATTTGTTACGTACCCCGTAACTGGGTGTCTAACCAGCAGAGAAAGAAGTATCCGTTGTAGTCCGGTGGTACTGGTTTCAAACAGTTTTTATTAGTAAAATACACAAATCAATAACAACAATGCAAATATATAGATAATACACGTTAGCAATACTAAACCAAAAAGTGTGGGTATAGTAATAATCAATAATAAACAAGCTCTATCAATGTCTAGGGGATAATGAAATGTCATATGTGAATATACCGTACAGTTCAGTTCATACGTGCTGAGGTAGATGTTGGTCGTTGTGTTCTAATTGTTGGAGAGAGAGAGAGAGAGAGAGAGAGAGAGAGAGAGAGAGAGAGAGAGAGAGAGAGAAAGAGAGCAAGATGTAACAGCTGCAGGCAGGCACACCTTCCTTTACGTTCCTGATCCGTCGATGTGTTGTGGCCATTCAGGTATGACCTCTCTGTCCTTCAGCTAGACCGTTCTTCTGTGGTGGAATCGTCACTCTGGCATGAGTTGACACACACACACAAGCCCCCACCGGCCCTGCTATAGCACCGTGAGTTAAACTGACCGATCCCTTTGTTCGGTTTCCGAAGCCCTACACCTTCACGTGGGTTCCAACACTCAAGCAGTGCTCAATAGTTGTGTTTCTGAAGGGTGTCTCCCCAGACCTCACTTGTATCCCTACTCATAGAGTCTCAGTTGTCCATCAATTTTGAATGGCTGTGTCCATCAAACCAGCCCACTCCGGCTGTCCACTGAGGAGTTTTAATGAACAGAATGGTACAAGGTGAACAACCCTCTCAGAAGCCATATCTTTCAGAAGTCATAATATGGTGGATCAACAAGTCTCACTCCACTGCTTTATCTCTTTCTTATCTGCAGCAGATGTTCCAATTCCAGCATGCTTTCTCTTACATCTCTCTCTCTCATTAGCAGCATATCAACAGCAACGGTTTGTGATTCTCCAAAGGGGGGGGGGGTCATGGGCAGCTCTGCACCCTTCTTCCCATCGGAGCTGTTCATCCTTCGTAACACCCCCATCATTCTGAGAATTTTCACTAAGGTATAAATTATCTAATACAGCGTCTTACAGGATTACAGAGTTTAACAAAAATACAGAAGTGTTCTTAACTACAAAGGTAATACAATTATACATTCAACTTAGCATCACCTTTAATATGTTGTATCTCAACATCTAATTCCTGTAGCATCAGACTCCAATCCAACAACCGCACACCTCCTTTCTTTTCGTCAGTAAAAACAAATTACCAAAGGGCTGTGATCCTAGCACAAAATGTGAACCAATGCATGTGTAAGTATACTGTGGTACATTACAGGAATTTGTGCAAATGCCAATCTCTATTTTACTTTCAAACCCAACAGTCAATCTTCCATGGTGTTGTCTTGATTATTCACATGCTTTGTCAAATTCCCTCCAAACCAGATCCTGCCATTCAACGTGGCACCTGTACAATCTTTGCCCCTTTTCCACTTAACTCTCACATGGTTAGCTTGCTCACCATTGTGGAATAGGCCTTAACATACTCCTTTCATAGGATTTATCTTATCACCAATGTTTTCCAAACTTAGCCCATTCTCTGAACTTGCACACAATTCTTTATTTTTGAGCAAGTCATTAATTCTATCTTCAGGACCCTTCATTCTATTAATTTCCAATTTAAAATCCCTCTTTGTCAAAACAACACTTTTGGTTCTGTCTCTCCAAATCACCTCCTTGAATAACATCAGGCAGTTGTTTACCTTTAAATTCCAAAACAAACTGTAATCGATTCACAGGCATCTTGTTAACAAGCCAGTTTTCCTTCAGCCTGGTTACTGCTTCTAAAGCCAATCCACAGTTTAAATTTTCTTTATTCAATTTAGGAACAACACCTTTCCCTTCTCCTTCAATAATATTCACATCACCATCTTTCATCTCCTCACTAACTTTTAACACACCTTTTAATACAAACAACTGAGAATTCTCACTCTCCACTGGTACCAAGGTTAACCCTTTCTTCACTAAACCAAGTCCATCTGACCCAAAATGACTGCATTCCTATTCAACTAAATCAGATATCTCAGACTTTTTCTGAGCTTCAACACTAGGTTCTGTATCCTGTGACTCCACAGGTACTTTAACAACCTGAACACAAGCAAACGGGATATCTGCCTCTTCTAGGCTTCCAATACCAGTCCCCTTTTCAAACTCTAAGTTCCCCTGATCCTCCCAGTTACTCTCTGGGCAACTCCCCTTTGGAGTAATCTCAACCCTGCCGGTTAAAACAACTCCATCTGCTAACTCAGCAGACTCCACCGAGGTAATGGCATCCTTTTCATCTAGTACTGCCCTAACATCATTATCGGGAACACATTTAAATTTTTCAGCTTTTTCAAACAGTTCTGTCAAGCCAGACAGATCATCCGTGTCCAACTCTGGTCCTTCTAACTGCCTCATCTGTTTCTCATCCTTACTCTGTGCCTCTATAAATTCACTCTTGGCTAAAGTTAAATCTACCTCCTCTCCTTTACCTTCTTTCACCTCCCTATTCTCCGCTTTACCATGCTCTCAACCCTTCAGGCAGAGGGTCGGTAGAATCGTCTCAGCCAAATCAACAGTGGACTCATTTAAACTGTCTTCTTTCTCAGACTCCTTTCTCGACATGCTGCGAGTGATTGCGCATGCGGGATAGCTCTTAGAATTTAGGGCCGGGTCCTCAGCACTCACAGGCTCACTTGTCAGCTTCACTGCTGAACACACGTCACCACCTGTTAAATCATTACCAAGAAGGACGTCCACGCCGTCTCTCGGTAATTCTGCCCGCACTACTACTTCAACAGGTCCAGATACCAGGTCACATTTTAAAATGATCCTGTGCAAAGGTACAGCTTCTGTCCCTTTTCCGATGCCTCTTAATATCACCTCTCCAGTTTCTGGACCGAAATCCAGCACCTTACTTAGGATCAATGACTGGTCATCCCCAGTATCCCTCCAGATTCTCACTGGAACTGGGGTTTCTCCTTCTTTCACAGACACCGTCCCTTCCGAAATAAATTTCTGACGGCCCTCTCGTACTCTATCTACATTTGCCTTCCTCGTTGATCTGCTGACCGACTCAATGCATCCTGTAGGGATTGCTGTTTTCCCTTTTCCTGTCTCCTTCTTCGGAGCAAAGCACATAGATGCAATATGACCAACCTTTCCACAATTATAACAGGTCAAGCCAGGAACCTTCCTGCCAGCTTGCTTGCCCTCCTCCTTATCTTTACCTGTAGCTCCCAGCTTATTCTCTACCTTAGCCCGTGGACTTTCTCTATCAGCTCGGTCTGCCCCGCTACCGACATGTTGCCATCTCTCCCTCCAGAACTTTCGTTGTTTCTCTTTCTCCTCCATCCACCTTTCAGCTTCCTCTTTCGTCCTTTCAGCTTTCCTCTCTTCCTCCTCTGCTTCCAGCTACCTCAACTGAAGTTCATGCTGCCTCTGCTTCTCCTTCTCACCTAACTCAGCTCTTCCTTTCTCCCTTTTCGCCTCCACCTCCTTTAGCAGAATCTCATACTCCATTTTCCTCTTCTCCATCTCCAACCTTATTTTCTCCATCTCTAACTGAGCCGCCCTATCGAATGGTTTCTTCTCAGGAAACAGTTTCAATGTATCAAGCGCGAACACATCATTGGATATATAATGCTGGGCTATGGCCCTCTGTATCTCCCACTTTCTCATCGACGATTTCACCCACGAGAGATTTAATCGTCTCGCAACACTCACCAATTCCACCTGCCTGGCATTCTCCAATGCCCCCAAAGTCGGGTTCTTTCTAAATTTGTCTATTTACATCTCTTCTGGCTCCCGTCTGGTTACCCACGCAACCAGATCAGATAATGGACTTATAGCCGAATTCTCTGGCCCCCCAATTTTTATAATCAAATCCCGGATGAGCCCCCAATTTGTTACGTACCCCATAACTGGGTGTCTAACCAGCAGAGAAAGAAGTATCCGTTGGAGTCTGGTGGTACTATTTTCAAACAGTGTTTATTAGTAAAATACACAAATCAATATCAATAATGCAAATATATAGATAATACACGTTAGCAATACTAAAACGAAAAGTGTGGGTATAATAATAATCAATATTAAACAAGCTCTATCAATGTCTAGGGGATAATGAAATGTCATATGTGAATATAACGTACAGTTCAGTTCATACGTGCTGAGGTAGATGTTGGTCGTTGTGTTGTAATTGTTGGAGAGAGAGAGAGAGAGAGAGAGAGAGAAAGAGAGAGAGAAAGCAAGATGTAACAGCTACAGGCAGGTAAACCTTCCTTTACGTTCTTGATCCGTCGATGTGTTGTGGCTATTCAGGTATGACCCCTCTGCCTTTCAGCTAGACCGTTCTTAAGTGGTGGACTGATCACTCTGGCATGAGTGGACACACACACAAGCCCCCACCGGCCCTGCTACAGCACCGTGAGTTAAACAGACCGATCCTTTGTTCGGTCTCCGATGCCCCACACCTTCACGTGGGTTCCAACACTCAAGCAGTGCTCAATAGTGTGTCTCCTGGTGTGTCTGAAGGGAGTCTCCCCAGACCTCACTTTTATCCCTTCTCACGGGGTCTCAGTTGTCCATCAATTTTGAATGACTGTGTCCATCAAACCAGCCCACTCCAGCTGTCCACTGAGGAATTTTAATGAACAGAATGGTACAAGGTGAACAACCCTCTCAGAAGCCGTAAGTCTTTCAGAAGTCATAATATGGTGGATCAACAAGTCTCACTCCCCTGCTTTATCTCTCTCTTATCTGTAGCAGATGTTCCAATTCCAGCATGTCTTCTCTTACATCTCTCTCTCTCTCATTAACAGCATAGCAACAGTAACGGTTTGTGATTCTCCAAAGGGGGGGGGGGACATGGGCAACTCTGCACCCTTTTGCCCATCAGATCTGTTCATCCTTCGAAACACTGGCAAGTCCACATCTGACATGTGGAGGGTGTTTAAAGTCCATCCGCACGGAGTATAGGACGGGTATATTCCAGTATGACGAAATTACAAGTTTGGCAGCGTCAGAGAACATTAAATATCGTGAGAAGTGATGTATTTAGTCAAGCAGGAAAAGGAAACGTATGTAAAGCTCAGGAAGGTCGAATCAAACAGAGCCGTCGAGAATGTGTGTGAGGTCCTTAATGAGTAACTGACATCAATATTTACCAAGGAGAAAGACAAGGACGATAGAGAGATCAGTGTGGAGAGTACAATTATACACAGGCATTTTGAAGTGCTGGAGGAAACAATGTTGGGTGTCTTAGAATGCATTAAGGCGTATAAGTCTCCAGGCCCTGATGGGATATACCCCACGTTACAGAGAGAGGCAACTGAAGAGATTGCTGGGGCCTTGACCACTGTACTTGTGACCAGCCTAGCCACAAGCAAACTCCGGGAGAATTGGCCAGTACCTCATGTTGGACCGTCATTCAAGAAGTGATCCAGGGAATAATCCTGATGAACATTGAAACTGTCGAGAGACAGTCGGCTATGAGCCAAGTGCTGATAAATGGGACCAGTGTAGACAGTGAGTGGATGTTCAGAACAGTTAAGGACAGCCAAAGGCTGTTCCCGTAGTGTGTGACCCACCACGCTGAACACGCTGAATTAAATATGGTGGCACCACAAAAAGGCATTGATTTCAAAACTCCACACCCCTCTCCAATTTGAAATAAACCAGACTGAACCCATTTGTCACCACTGCGAATATCTGTTTCTGTCAAGGTAACATACAGATTGGACACGTCAGCTGAACAACAGGCAATTGACGACGTTCCTTTGTCTTCATCGATTAATGTTGCTTCCTTACAGCAAAACTAACCCTCTGACTGTGTCAGAATCAGTGATTTAAACCTGCCCCAAAATTCAGAAGTTCAGACCTGGAGTCCAGCACCAGGTAAGGACAGGGTCATAGGGGAAATGCTATGGTGCTTTATTACGCCCACTGGTCACCCTCGTAATGCTATTGTTTCTATCAGTTCAATATTGTCCTTAGGGTTGCGTGGATTAACGAATATGTGTCTTTCATTCATTTTTTGTGTTTTTTAACAAATACTTTATATATCTAGAAGTGATATTTTGGATAAAAATTCCTGTAATAAATCTCACTGCCAGTTGATAAAAGTATGGAAGCCTACACTCAATGGGCACGTTGTTATGTACCCCTGTTCCTAATGATGTGACCCTGAGTGAATGCTCGGGGTTTACTGCGGCTGCACCCCGTCCACATTCTATGTTCGGTGCTCAGTGACGCTCTCTTGCACTCCGTTGTTGGAGTTCATGGTTATTTGAGTTCCTGCCGCCTTTCTGTCGGATTTAATCAGTCTGCATAATCTCACTGAGTTCTCTCATTAACGGGGCCTTTAGAACCGCTGTTCACTGGATTTTCCTTTGGTTTGATTCCGGACCATTCTCAGTAAACCGAGAGATATATACTTGAGAATCCAAGCTGCTGATCAGTTTCTGTAACACTCAGACCACCCGGTCTGGCACCAGCGATCATTCCCCGGTCACTTACATCACATTTATTTCCTCTTCAGATGTTTGGCCTGAATAACAACTGAACCCGTTGACCATATCTGCATGGGTTTGTGCTTTGAGTTGCAAGCAGATGATTAACAGATTCGTATTAATGAGCTGGTATAGAGTTGTACCTAACAAAGAAGCCATTTAGTGCATTTCCCATTTAGGCAAACCCTCACCCATCTCGAATATGAACACGGATGAGATCTGGGCCTGATTGTTGATGATTTGCATGTTTGTAACAACAGGTTGTCGCTGGCAAGGCAGTGGACAAAACACTGTTATAAGGTAGGGATAATCTGGAGAGAGAGACCCGTCACTGTTCCCTCTCAACTGCGCGTCTGCGTAGCCAAAATGCTCCCACTAACGGAGCCTTTGTAGCGGCGCAGATGGAATTAAAAACTGTCGGATAAACGTTTATGAAACCTGAAAGCTTTTCTTTGTTGTACTGCATTTTTATCCTGTACTTTAATTAGTAATTAAAATCAAAAGAATGTTTTTTTTCTCTTCTCTGTCTTCATCCTAAAATATTCATGGATGCATTTTACAAAAGAGGACACATCTACGATGTTGCGCTTTTTTCAGGCTGTGTAAAAATTTCCGTCTCAGAGTAATAGCTGATCCACGCAACTGCAAAAATAGTCATTAGATGGAAAATTGGAGACCGACCCACGTTACATTCGATGCATATTAATCACGATTGAATATGGTACATTATCGTGCTTCCTGTTATAGAGGAGATGTTAAAGGTCAATAGAGTGGACAAAACAGTTTCACCGGGAGCCTCTCTGGTATCCAGGAAATAGTAATGAATAACGCAAGAAAAATTAATAATAATTTCGCCTTATCCGTAGGAGCCTACTTTAAGGCAATGTTGCTCAGGTGCTTAACAATACAGAACTAATATCGAGCAGCGAATAACTAGACGGTCCATTTGCTATAAATTCAAGAGCTTTTCGTTTTTGTTTCTGTAAAGATCACTAATAATGCCCCGATAATCACTTTTCCTACCTTTTCGGAACACTGTGTGTTGTACCTCCCCCATTATAGGTATGAGCAAGAATGAGATCTTGGCCAAATTGCGCAATTAAGCGTTCAGCATATCACGCATCATCCTGGATAATCCCAGTTCTGATACTGGGTCTTCCACAGTGTCTTTTTCCACAGATGCAATCTGCTGTACCGAGTTTCCAGCACTTTATAAGAGGACGCAGGAATATGGCATTGAGGCAAAAAATAAATCAACCATGTTTGAATGATGGAGGAGACTCGATGGACTGAATCACTTCATTCTGCTCTGATATCTCATCATGACTGAATGATGAGTCCTTCGTATCCCGTATCAGGATTTGTGACGTGTGAGGGACAGTTACAAATTTGTTCCATGAGATTATTTTATTCGTCTTCAGCGATTAAATTTCAGAGAGATTCACTTTTGAAAAAATTGAGCAGAAATATATATTTTTTCTTTGTATTGTTAATGTGCTTCATTATCTCTCTGGTTAAAGTTAGACCTGCCTTGAGAGATTTATTGGAAGTAAAACCCACAGCTGGAAAGAAGCCACGACTGAGAACGAGTGAACAGCGACCAGTGAACCAGCCCGAGGACTGAGAGTACCAACTGAAGAGAACCCTCTGACTCAGAGTTTTCATTGATTCAGTCAGGAGAAAGTCTGGTGAGACTCATTCACTCGAACACTGGTCCTGTAAACATTACATATCTTTACAAAGGAAGGTACGAAATAGGTGGAATGCCTCGGTCAGACCAATTTGCAATCACTCCAGGACTGGCAATGTGCTTTCAGAAGCCCAGCTCTTTACAGTCACTCACATCCTCTCAGTATTTGCTCAATTGAAGTTCCTGCATCATCTGAAGTAGCTTTTGGTTAGTTCTGATGATTCCTTGCTACGTTATAATCATCTCAAAATGCGTTGACAATTTCCTCCCTTTATAAGAAGCCCCACGTGTGTCGTGTTGTAGTGATTGTCGAAATGTGGAATTACCATGAACTGCAGTAACATGCCCTTGATCCCAATGGCTATTGCAATCTGCAGTGATATACTTACCCTCTAATATATCGTCGTGTAGGCCTCTGCTGAGAACAGACCATTTATAAAGCAAAATATCCCAACTCTGCATTTTATTCAGTCCTCACTAGCACATGGCAACCCATAATTTACATTGACATACCTTGGCCTCATCAAATACTTTTCTGCTAATTACATTGTCAGAACCTGTGAACGTGACATTAAGCAGAGGTGGAAATTCAAAGTTATGTTCCAATGGATGTTGTGCACGGGACTTCAGCAAAGCATTTGACAAGGTGTCACGTGGCAGCTTGGTCTTGATGATCAGGTTCCATGCTGTCCGGAGAGAGCAATTTGGATGTATTCAAAATTAACTTCAAGGTAGCAAGCAAAGAGTGGTGGTTGAATATTTCTCCTCGCAATGGTGGCGAGTAATTAGTGCTGTGCCGTGAGGCTACAAGTTGGGACCTTTGATATTCGTTATTTTGTAGCAATGATTTGGATGCGGTTGCACAAGGATTACTTGACTGGTAAGTTCGCAGAATGCACAACGTTAGTAGTTGCTGTTCACAGAGAATATCGTAACATCTAGGGGATCTAAATGGACAGGGGCTGGTAAAGAGATTGCAAACCCAATCTGATCAGCAGCGGATTCATGCAGATGTTGGGGATCATGTGGAGGAAACAGCCAGAGGAAGTGGATGAGGCAGGTGCAGTTGCATAAATCAAAATGCAGTTGGGGTGTGTAGATGGAGTGAAGAGGCCAGAAGGGAAATGGCCCCATCACAGGAAATTGTGACCATCTCAGTGGGCACTGTGGTTGACATTGTCTCGTTGGGCCGAACGCTCTGAATTTGCATTCTCTTGCTCTGTGACTCTGTCAGCAGATGCGCCAGGTATCAGTGGACAGATATGGTGTGGAAGTGGTTACTATCAGGTAATGTTTGGTCCCCATGCCAAATGCTACAAGGGATGGAAATACTGTCATATTTGCAAAGTAGTCGTACTCTCTGACTCACTGTCTGCTTGTTGTGAAATTTAGAGCCTCACCAGCAGGTGGAGCTGTCCTGCAGAGCGACCAAAGTGTAAACAAGACGACGACAATCAACAATCGTTAGTCAGAATCAGAATGGACAAAGGTATGATCACAGGGGTCTTTGAATTAAACTTTTATCGCGTTTGTACAGAATAGTTCAGATGAAAAAAAAACTGACAGAGGTGTTAACAGTGCATAGAAAAGTTTCATCCAGCAGTGTAATTTATCCCACTGGTAAAGCGGCCTTGAGTAATTGATCAACCCAACAGTTCCAGCGCAGGGACCTGACACCAGTAATGGTCGAATCACTCGGCTCATCATACAAAGCTTCAGCTGAGTGAAAGGAGCCCGGGCTCCTGAATCAGGTGGTCGTGAGTGAAACACAGACAGGAATGTGACTGCGATATTGTGGTTCATTTAAATGTCCAGGGTCAGGGTCCATTTTACCTCCAGACAGGCCCTGAAGTGTAAGACATCCTCAAATTTCACTTATAAAATTCAGAACCAGATGACAGGAGCATTTCCGGGATTTCAGAGATTCTATGATAACACAGCATTTCAGGTTTTGGAAGGAAAGCTACCAACTCCCCCCCCTGGTTTTCCTTGCCTGCTACGCAAAGGAGGAGGGGTGTCACCGAAATCTGTTTTCTGTAGCGGAGCGGAGATCATTGCCGGTGCTGGGAATGGCTGAGGATCAGGAGGCAGCTCATTGTAGATACATTTGTGATCTGCTTTGGAGTTTTAACACCCCGGTGAGTGTGTGGGCTGTGGAGAAATGGTGAACCTGAGTTCTAAATATTTCCTCTTGATATGATCTTCTACCTGAATTTGTCTGGAAAACCCGGCATAACCAATGACCAAATGTCTCTGTCACCTGTAGACAATGTGATTGTGCTCAAATCTGAGATTCCAGGTGGAATAGAAACGATGCTCCAGCCTGGAAACGGGTCCTTCGGCCCATGTAATTCATGCTGATCTAATTGTCCCATTTTTCTGCAGTTTTCCCAAATTTCCCAAGTAAACTTCTTCTCCCCTTTTTCCTGCACACATGCTTTGGAGTGGAACTGTGCTTTTATTTTATTTGTGTTTGCGGCCTCCTCTGGATGCATGTAATTTATCCCCATCAGCCACCACGTGAAAAATTGCCCCTTTGGTCCCCTTTAAATCTCTGCCCTCGAGTCCCAGACTCCCGGGGAAAAAGACTGACCATCTGTCCTACCTGCACCCCTGATTACTGTGTGTGAGTGTGTGTGTGTGTGTGTGTGTGTGTGTGTGTGTGTGTGTGTGTGTGTGTGTGTGTGTGTGTGTGTGTAAGGTTTCCCTTTAATCTCCTGAGCTCCAGGGCAAGCTGTCCCAGCCCAACCATACAACACAAAAAACAACACCCTAGCCCAGTACCGTAGTGTTCATTCTTCACTTCAAACTTCCAGCTTCATCACCTCCATCTTATAGATTAGCAACTTCAACTACACACAAAGCTCTATAACCAAGACCTTGCCAATGACATGCATAGTTGTTACATGATGATCAGCAGGTAGGGGAGAAGATGGCAACCAGGGGAGAGGTCAGCATAGATCGCAAGGGAATGGTCAGCCTGCGACCCAGGGGACCGGACGATGTGCGTCTCAAGGGAATGGTCAGTCTGTGACCAAGGGGACTGGACATCGTGTGATAAAGCAACTGGAGAATGTGTGATCCAGCAGACTGGACTATGTGTAATCCCATTGCTGGTCTTTGTGTGACACAGACTACTGGACAGTTAGTGACCGAGGGAGATTCTTCTCAGCTGACCTCACTATAGGCTGCAGGGTCCTGCGATCTGAGATGGTGCAATTTCCGAACCAGGCAGTGGCGCAGCTGCTCAGGATGCTCTCAATACAACCACCTTAGAATGTGATGAGGATGGGGGGTGTTGGAGATGCACTTTCCTCAGCCTTCGCAGAAAGTGGAGACACTGCTGGGCTTTCTTTGCTATGCAGCTGGTGTTGAGGGACCAGGTGAGATTCTCCGCTAGATGAACACGAAGAAATTTGTTTTGTTCACATTCAGAGACAGGCTGCTGGCTCTGCACCAGTCCGTTAGCTGCTGCACCTCCTCTCTGTAAGCTGACTCGTCGTTCTTGCTGTGTGTTGCAGCACAGTCGTGGGTCAGCACAGTGAACAGTAGTGGTCTGTGCACACAGCCGTAGGGGGAATCCGTGCTCAGTGTAATGGTGTTGGAGATGGAGAATTAATCCAGTTTTGTATCTGTAGGCAGGTTCAAGACACAGTTTTTTTGTTGAGTTGGGTGAGGGCAGTGGAGACGAGGGATATCTGAGTTCAAGCCCACATTTTCCTTTTTATATTCACAGAGCCAGAGTTTACAATCTCTGACCTCCTGGCAGAAGGGGAGGAATATCGACTGTACCAACTGACAAAGTTCTACAGGGACAGACTCAAACAAGCAATTGAAGAAAAGGTTGAGAGACTGGGTTGGATGTTGACAAAGGAGGGACATTTCAGTAGAGACGAAAATGAGGTGAGTGCAGTTCGTGTATTGTCACTGATCTGCTGATATCAGAGGGAATAGTGATCAACATTAATCTCCTGCACGTTTTAGGAGATCGGCTTGGGAATGGAGACTTTGATCTCTGACTTGCCTCTCGCAGATCTGGTTTCAGTTTTTAAGGTGGGGAGCACTGGGAACTGCAGGTTTAGCATCACCTTTTCCTGTATCACCTGCTGTATTTATCAGTGTGAAGTAAGAGCAGTGGCTGCATATCTGGACTTCCAAAAGGCATTCGGTGTGAAACATTTCAAATCTTGGCTGAACCGTCGGGGAGCTTCACCTCATCTCATTAATCCAGGATGAGTATTAAACTGTCAATTGGGCCAACCGGCTTCACTGCGGTACCTGAGGGAGGGAAACCAGCTAACCACAGCTTGTCCTGTTTCCGTGAGTTCCCAAACAATGTGTGGCTGACTTGTCATAGTCAGAGCAAAGTACAGTACAGAAACAGGCCTTTTGGCCCATCTATTCCATGCCAGACCACAGAATCCACTTATTCCCATTGACCTGCACCGGGTGATGGCGCTCGATACACTCATTACGCAAACATCTACTCAGAATTCTCTTAACCACTTGCACTACTTACCCTGCTAGCTAGTTTTGCACTCTCACCACCCTCTGAGTAAACCGGTTTCACCTTTGTACCCTTTGAACTTCTCACCTTTCACCCTTTAGTGATAACCTCTTGTTGTAGTACCTCTTTACCTCAGTACAAAATGCCTGCTTGCATTTATCCGATCTATGTCCCAATGTAATTGTGTACACTTCTATCAAATCTCCGCTCAGTCTTTCATGTTCCAATGAATAAAGTCCTAATCAGTTCACTCTTTTCTTATAATTTAGGTCTTCCAGTCCAGGTAACATCCTTGTAATGATTTTTTTTTCTGTACTCTTTCAAACTTATTTCCATCTGTCCTGCAGTTAGGTGTGCAGAACTGCACATAATATCCAAATGAGGCCTCTCCAACGTCTTATACAACATCATATCGTACACGATATTTTCATTTACCAAGGTTAATGCGCTAACAAACTTTCTTTCAGAGCCTATCAACATTTGATGCCACTTTCAATTAATTATGTACCTGTATTCCCGATCACTTTGTTCTACCAGTCTCTCTGTAAGATCTACCCTGATCGGTCCATCCAAAGTGCAACATCTTGCACCTGTCTGCATTAAATTGAATCGGCCTCTTTTAAGTCCATTCTTCAGTTGGTCCAGACCTCACTGAAAGCTCGTGTAATCTTCCTCTTTGTCCACTGCTCCTTCCCAATGTTGGAG
Organism: Hypanus sabinus; assembly: GCF_030144855.1. NCBI lineage: Eukaryota > Metazoa > Chordata > Chondrichthyes > Myliobatiformes > Dasyatidae > Hypanus > Hypanus sabinus. Next base: position 22,897 of record NW_026779914.1, read on the forward strand.
TCATCAGCAAATTTGCTGATGCTCTTAACCGTAATTTCATCCAGATCATTGATATAGATGACAAACAACAACAGGCACAGCACCGATCCCCGTGACACTGCACGAGATACAGGCACCAAACAGAAATGCAACAATCTATAGTGACACTCCGGATTATTTACAAAAAGTTAGTGTTTAATCCAGTTTACTACTTTTTCTTGAATGCTAAGCAACTGAATCTTCTAGACCGACCTCCTATACGGGACCTTGTAAAATACCGTGCTGAAGTCCATGTAGACAATATCCACAACCTTGCCTTCATCCCTTTTCCTGGTAACTTCCTCGAAAAACTCTGAGATTGATTGGATGTGAAAGATCACGCACAAAGCTGATATCTTATGACCAGAAACATCAATAGTTTGATTTAAAAGAGCAGAAGAAAGCACAAAACATAAAATAAATCTGGTGACTTGCTGATATCCCATGATCCCAAAAAAATCAACAGGTTGTCCTGAAAGGGAAGAAGTTCAATAGGATTTCCTGAAAGGGAAAGGGCAAACAAAAAGAACTGCTAACTTGCTGAATATCTGACTAATGAGAGACAGGGGCACACCATTTCAGGTCACTCTCCTTGGAGCTCACAAACAGTGATTGTCTTGTCCTAGATCTGACCTATTCAGCCATGAGTGGTATTAGAAAATCAAGTGTGTTACACCAGTGAGTAACTCTGTTCTCGTTGGGATTCATTGGCTCTGTCTGTAATGAATCACACAAGCATTATTCAAACACAGGCAAGAGGTAATCTGTAAATATGATGCTGATCTATAAATTCATCATCTGGAGACGTCTGCTTTACTGGTTAAATTTCTTTCACAACTGTAACTCCTCAGACCTGGTAGCAGTGAAACTGAAGGATTATTTTACAGTGCAGTGGGCCATCAGGGAAGTTTGCTGATTTATTTCAGTACAGCACAGTACAGGCCCTTCGGCCCACAATGTTGTGCTTACCCTTAAACGCTGCCTCTCTTATTTCTCAGAGCAATATCCTAAGCCCATCCATAGTCAGTTACCTTAATCCTATCATAGGTGTATGTTGCTTGAAGACTATTCAATATTTAATTCATAATTCCTCAGTTAATCAGGAAACCCATGCCTGCATTCAGGAAGTCATTACCATTTTACGGTATGAGTGCCAGGCAGTAACCATCTCCATTATAAGATAGCCGCACTGACATTTCTTTGTCTTCTTTTGTCTATACATCATGAGACCATAAGGCATCAGAGCACAATTGGCCATTAGGCCTATCAATTCTGCTCCCCCATTACATCATGAGTCATTTACTATCCCTCTCAACCCCATTCTCCTGCCTTCTCCCAGTGAACTTTGCTCACCTGACCCGTCAAGAAGATACCAACCTCTGTTTTAAATATCCTCAATGACCTGGTCTCCACAGCTGTCAGTTCCAATGGATTCTGCAGTTTCACTACTCCTCAGCTAAATAATATCCTCATTTCTGTTCCAAATGGACGTCCCTCTAATCTGAGGCTGTTCCGTCTGGTTCTAAACTCCGCCACCTAGAAACATCATCTCCACATCCTCTCAATGTCTTCCGATATTCCACAGGTTACAATTAGATTCCCCCTCATCCTCTCACACTCCGGCTATTACCAGTGCATCCAGGATCCATTCCCATCAAAATCTGGTTTAATATCACAGGTTCTGTTCGTTTAGATTCCTCTCTGGATTTTTCACAATGCCATCACACATTTTCTCCGATCAGGGGATCAAAATATGCGAGTGCGGTCTGGCCAGTGCTTGTTCTTATATTCTGATCCTCTCGAAGTGAATGCTAGCATTGTATTTGCCTTTCCTAACACCAACTCAAACTGCACGGAATCCTGCACCGGATCTCCAGAGATTCTTTACAACTCCGATTTCTGAATTTTCTCCCAGATTCAAAAATATTCTCCGTCTTCATTATTTCTGCTAAAGTATATGGCCATGTACCTCACTATACTACATTCCAATTGCCACTGATGTGTCCATTTATTCTTAGGTCCATGTCCTGCCGCGAAATCCCTGCTTTCTCGACACTTACCCTCCTCCCCATATCTTCGTAACACCTACAATAATGGCCATAAAGCCTACAAATCATTGACATAACGGAAAAAGAAACTGTCCCAAAACCAACCACTGCAGAACACCACTGGTCACCAACATTCGACCAGAGAAAGCCCTATTTGTTCCCATTCTGTGCTTCCCGGCAGTCAGACAAATCTTGCCCTCACCTTTGCTTTTGTGCTGCTTTGACTACCTCGTCAGCCACGGTTGATCATCCTCCCTTTAGAATAATTCTTCATCATTGTGATTGTTTGTCCTCCGAGAAACTTCAGCCATTCCTGCTCTGCCATTGCCCCCGTTAGTGTCACTTCCGAATTTATTATTGCCCAGCTCCTCTCTCATGCCGAGGTAATTCCTTTATTCTCGTGTCGCACTGATACCTCTAAATTTACTTTCTCCCTTTCAACCTGCTGGCTGAGTTTTGCTATTTTATGATCACTTCAGCTGAAGCTTCCTAATCAAATCTGGTTCAAATCACAACACAGAATCCAGATCCGCCTTTCCTGTAGTGGGCTCAACCATAGGCTTCTCTCAAAAGCCATCTCATAGGCATTCTACAAATTCCCTCACTTGGGATTCAGCACCGAACTGATATTCCAAAGCTACCTGCATATTGAAACTCCCTGTGAGAATTTTAGCATTGACTTTTTTGAATGACTCTTCTCTCCCCCGTTGTAATTTGTAGCCCACATCCTGGCTACTGTTAACATGCCTGTATATAATTTCCATCAGGGTCATTTTCCCCACGCAGTTTCTTAACATCCTCATCGTCTAATCCGATATCACCTCTTTCTCAGGACTTTTCGTTTTTTAATGACAGCAGCTTCGACCCAACACTTTCACCTACCTGCGTATCCTTTCGATTAAATATTTATCCTTGGATTTAAGCACCCAACTGTAAACTTTTGTCAGCCACGATTCAATGATGCCTGCCATCCATTTGATTTTGCTCTCTCTCTCTCCTCTCTTCCGTTCTTGTTGTCACATCTAGTTGATGTAATGCTGCACATTGACAGATCGAGGAAATTAATCCATTGCATCTACTGCAGGGTGTCAGGAAATCCTTATTCTTACACACTATTGATTTAGAATTTCCTTCAGTTACTGTTTCTCTGTTAATGACTGAACGCAGAGAGGATGAGGCGGCAGCCCAGTGACGGCATCTGTTCTGAAGCTACCGGGGCCATGAACAGATACTTTCCTGCACATTCTCCATGCATGTCTGTCTGCTCCACAATAAATTCATTGTTTCCTTTTGTAGAAAGTCACTGAACTGACAGAGAAGGGAAACCGGGCAGAGAGTTCCAGACTCTTCCTCAGTCTGGTGAATGGCAAAGGCTCCCGGGCCCGGAGGGCGATGTGGGAATCTTTTCTGATGTGGAGGACTGAGTTACCGAAGTTGGACAGAATACTGAGGGAAATACAGGAACTCGGTATGTTAAAACCACGCTCTGAACACAAAGGCACATTGAGATAAACATTTTAGTTATTTTAATTATTTTAGCTCTGTTTCCATGGATTTTTTTTTCATATTTAAACAGGTCCTGATCCACAGGAATACATGAACATCGCCCAAGGTTTATCTGAATTACCCACTCAGTTGATAGGTGAGTGATCAAATGCACAGTTCAAACCACATCTCAAGTGTTAGTCTGTGACTTGGCAAAACCTGGGAATCAAAATTCGCCGTTAATCATTCGCTGATCTCTGGATTTAAGTAACAGTTCAACGAGTGTCTCTTTGCAGCCTGAATATTCTACAATATACTTTTCTATTAATCCAGCTGCTGGTTCTGCTGAAGCCTTCACTGCAGGTCCTCACGCTCTGGGAATCCCCGCACACCCCAGGCAGGCTCCTGATACACTGTATGACCCAGTCCAGGTGACATTTCTATCTTCAGACCTTTCATCTTCCAAGCCCCTTTTCCTTTGTAATAGCACTACACGCAATTCTGTTCGCTGATGTTCTTTACATTTTGGAATTCTGCCAGTGACTTGCACAGAGTTTGTCTGGCATTTTCCTTTTCACCCGTTACTGCAACTACAACAACAGTTTCTAGTGGTCCGATATTGACCCTCTCCCTTTTTTCACTCTTTAAATATCCGGGAAAGAAAAAAAATACTTTGGTATCCTTTCTTATATTATTGACCATTTCCTTGCATTTCCTGCACATTCATGTATAACTGGAAGCATCTATAACATAGATGCCTCCGACATGACCCTAGTCACTAGACTCTAGACACTAGAATACTACAGCACAGTACAGGCTCTTCCGCCCTGGATGTTGTGCCGACCCATGTATTCCTTTAAAAAGAGTACTAAACCCACACTACCCCGTGACCCTCTATTTTTCTTTCATTCATGTGCCTGTCCAAGAGGTTCTTAAATACCCTTAATGTTTTAGCTTCCGCCACCATCCCTGGCAAGTTGTTCCAGGCACCCACAAACCTTTGTAAAAAACTTACCCCTGATGTCTCCCCTAAACTTCCCTCCATTAACTTTGTACATACGCCCTCTAGTGTTTGCTGTTGGTGACCTGGGAAACAGGTACTAGCAATCCACCCTATCTATGCCTCTTATTAGTTTTTTAGACCTCTATCAAGTGCTCTCTCATCCTTCTGCGCTCCAAAGAGAAAAGTCCCAGCTCTGCTAACCTTGCTTCACATGACTTGTTCTCCAAACCAGGCAACATCCTGGTAAATCTCCTCTGCACCCTCGGCATGACTTCCACATCCTTCCTATAATGAGGTGACTGGAATTGAACACAATACTCTAAGTGCGGTCTCACCAGAGAGTTGTAGATCTGCAACTTTGCCTCTCCACACTTGAACTCAATCTCCCTATTAATGAAGCTTAGCATCCCATCGCCCTTCTTAACTATCCTATCAATCCGTGCAGCGACCTTAAGGGATGTATGGATTTGAACACCAAGCTCCCTCTGTTCATCCACACTCTTGTAACCAACGATTAAACTTGTACTCAGCATTCTGGTTTGTCCTTCCAAAATGCATCACCTCACACTTATCCGGATTGAACCCTATCTGCCACTTTTCTGCCCAAATCTGCACCGTCTATATCCTCTTGTAACCTTCGACAACCTATAGCTCCATCCACAACTCCTCCATGTCATCCACAAATTTACTCACCCATTCTTCCTCCTCTACATCCAGGTCATTTATAAAAATCACAAATAGCAGGGGCTCCAGGACAGATCCCTGCGGCACTCCACTAGTCACAGACCTCCAGGCAGAATACTTTCCTTCCACTACTACCCTCTGCTTTTTTCCTGTAAGCCAATTATTTATCCAAACAGCCAAGGTTCCACCTATCCCGTGCCTCATGACTTTCTGGATGAGTCTCTCGTGAGTGTCTCCATGTCGACCACATTTACTACCGTACCTTCATCAATTGATTTTTGTTACCTCTTCAAAAAACTCAATTAGCCTCGTGAGGCACGACCTTCCCTTCACAAAGCCATGTTGACTCAGACAGTAAATTCCAGGCACCCACAACTATGTTAAAAAACTACCCACAATTGCTGTAAATTTACCCCATCTCACCTTAACCAAATGCCCTCTGGTACCAGACACCAGTCATATGTAAAAATAAAACAACAAAATATAGGCTGTCGACCAAACTCTCATCTCTCAAACTTGTACACCTCTGTCAGATCTCTATTTTAACTCCAGAATAAACAAACCAAGTTTATCGAACTTCTACTTGTAGCACATGTCACCGACTCCAGGCAAGATCCTGATGAACCTGTTCTTCACCCTCTCCAATCCTTCCAAGAGCTGGACAATCAGAAGTGAACACAAGACTCCAGATGTTCACTAAAACCATAAGACCTAGTAGCAGAACTAAGCCATTCGGCTCAGTGAATTTACTCTTCAATTCCTCTCTACCCCATTTTCCCAGTAAACGTTGACATTCTTCATAATCAGGAACATATCGAGCTGCATGTTAAATATATTCAATCAAGTGTCTCACTCAGCCGTCTATGACAATAACTTCACAGATTCACCACCCGGCTGCCAAGAAATTTCTCCCAGTTTGTGTCCCCGGCAGCCAGGACAATTCCCCACAGTTCTCAAGCATGTTAATATTCTGTATGAGCCTCCCATGTGGAACTTTGTCAAACACTCTACCAATATACAAGTAGACAATATCCATGTGTAACTGCATCCATCACCTTTGTCACCTCCTGGAGGAGCTCAATCAAGCTGGCAAGACACAAACCCGAACCAAAGCCTTGCTACTGAACCCCAAACCACCTCATTCATCCTCTCTGTCATACTCCCATGGGGGAGAACATATAAAAGGCTGAAGGTATATACCACCAGCCTCAAAGACAGCTTTTTTCTGCATTTATAAGACTGCTAAATGGTCACCTACTATGTTATTATTGGCTCTTAACAATAATAAGACAATTTTATATCTAAAATGATAGCATCGTACATCTCATAACTAATAACAACTCAGATAACAACTTCGATAATCACAATATACTCACAGGAGAGCAGACAGAATACCGTTTGGGTTTGAACAACAGATAACAGATTATGTAATTCTATTTCAAACACTGTGGAAAGCAGAAAACTTACAGTGTTATATTGTCAATAAAAAAAACACATCTGGTTCTGTTCCTCGTGTGTTTAAGAGAAGTTCCAAATATATATAAAATTCATACAATGCTTGTGAAATTTCTAGAACTGATGAAGCATTCGCGTAAAATAATCGTCCTAGTAACAACCAGAGAGGAACAACGACCACTATCAAAATAAATGGAGGGATTTTCCAGAGCGACTCACTGAGCCCACTGTGGTTTTGTCTGGTTTTAAGCCCACTCATAATTTACTGAAACAGACAAAAATCAGGTATCTAATCAGAAAAAAATACAAATTTTACCTTGACACAGCTATACATTGAGGATTTGAAATTATTTGCTCTTGCATCAGTAAAGCTGAAACAAACATTTCAAATACTGGAACTAATTTCCAAATATATAAGCATGAACTTCAGACTAGGAAAGTACAGAACATGATTAAACATAAAGAAAGGTGCAATAGAGCCGGTAGAATATCAAACAGAGCATCGGGATGCAATGCAACAGAATATGAAACGGATATTTAGGATATCAATAAGCAAAGAAAATAGATCATCGTGTGATAAAGGAAAACCTTCCAACAAAATTTACTTCAAGGCTGAAGAAAATCTGAATTTACTGCTTGGCTGAACAAACTTTGAATTTACATCAAGGATCAAGAAAATCTGCCAAACAGAGCTGAACAGTAAAAATATAATGAAGGTAGTAAACACTCACTGTGCCCATTTTGATGTGTAATTTTGGTAAATTATCCTGCTCTGAAACAGATCTGGAAAATATACAAAAAAGTAATAACTTAAATAACAATTTCTGGAAAACACCATGTGCACTGGAGCGCACTTGGATTGATATCAACGAGGACAGTATGAGGATGATGAATAACAGATCTAAAAAAATGAGACAGCAGCCAGATAAAAATTTTCAGGATCAGGGTTAATATCATGGACACATGTCGTGAAAGTTGTTTTTCTGCGCCATCAGCACGATTACAGTAAAGTGTGTGCAGTGAGTCTGTATTTATGTACACAATTGTGGAAATAGAATTGTATCAGCGTGAATTAATCAGTCTGATGCTCTGGTGGAAGAAGCTGTCCCGGAGCCTGTTGGTCCTGGCTATTAAGCTGTGGTACCATTTCCCGAATGGTAGCAGCTGGAACAGTTTGTGCCTGGTGAGACTTGGGTCCAGAATGATCCTTCGGGCCCTTTTTACCCCGTCCGAAATTACCTTAGTAGTCGGAGGTTCACATCTACAGATGCACTGGGCTGTCCGCACCACTCTCTGCAGAGTACTGCAATTGAGAGAAGTACAATTCCCATATCAGGCAGTGATGCAGCCAGTCAGAATACACAAAATGGTGCCCCTATAGAAAATCGTTTGCATTTAGGGGCCCATCTCAACGTCCTCATCTCACCGAACTGTTTTTCTGTTTTTTTTTTTGTTCAGACGAGAGAATATGCCAGGCAGGATGTTGGAATGCTCCTCTTGCAGGATGTGGGAAGTCAGGGAGACCTCCAGTGTTCCTGACAATGATCCCTGCAAGAAGTGCATCCAGCTGCAGCTCCTAACATAGCGCTTTAGGGAACTGGAGCAGGAGCTGGATGTCCTCCGGATCATTCGGGAGACTGAGCAGGTTATAGATAGTAGCTTCCAGGAGGTAGTTACACCTAAGGAACAGGGCACAGGTAATTGGATTACCGTCAGTTGAGTGAAGGGGGAAGGGCAGTTAATGCAGGGTTCTTTTGTGGCCATTCCACTCCAAAATATGTATACCAATTTGGATACTGTTGGGGGGCGTGGGGAGGATGGCTTACCTAGGACAAGCTGCGGCAGCCAGATCTCTGGCACTGAGTCTGGTTCTGCAGTGCAGAAGGGAGGGAGGAGGAAGAGGAGAGCGGTAGTGATAGGGGACTCCATAGTCAGGGGTACAGACAGGAGATACTGTGGTTGTGACAGAGACTCCCGGATGGTATGTTGTCTCCCGGGTGCCATGGTCAGGGATGTCTCTGATCCTCTGCACAGCATTCTGAGGTGGGAGGGTGATCAGCCAGATGTCGTGGTACACATCGGTACCAATGACGAAGGAAGAAAGAGTGAGGAGGTCCTGAAGAGTGAGGACAGAGAGCTTGGTAGGAAATTGAAAAACAGGAGATAGAGGGTAGTAATCTCCGGATTGCTGCCTGTGCCACGTGCCAGTGAGGGTAAGAGTGCGATGCTCTGGCAGATGAACACGTGGCTGAGAAACTGGTGTAGGGGGCAGGGTTTCAGATTTCTAGATCATCGTGACCTCTTCAGCTACAGGTGGGACCTGTACAAGAGAGACGGGTTACACATGAACTACAAGGACACCAATATACTTGCAGGGAGGTTTGCTAGTTTTATTGGGGAGGGTTTAAACTAGATGGGAACTAGAGTTCCAGAGTCGATAGTGGAACGGGGGTAAAAATAAATGATGTTGGTAGTTCATGCAAAGTCACAAATAGCAAGGTTGTGTGAGTTGGTAATAATCTTCTGAGGTGTGTCTATTTCAAAGCGTGGAGTATTGTGGGAAAGGCAGACGAGCTGAGGGCCTGGATTGACACATGGAATTATGACATCATAGCCATTACTGAAACTTGGCTACAGGAGGGGCAGGACTGGCAGCTCAATGTTCCAGGGTTCCGATGTTTCAGACGTGATAGAGACAGAGGGATGAAGGGTGGGTGGTGGGAAAATATTACAGCAGTGATTCAGCAGGACAGATTAGATGGCTTGTCTACTGAGGCCATATGGGTGGAGTTGAGAAACAGGCAGGTATGACCACATTAATAGAGTTGTATTATGGACTACCCAATAGTCAGCGAGAATTGGAGGAGCAAATCTGCAAACAGATAACAGACAACTGCAGGAGACAGAAATTTTAATTTTCCACACAAGTATTGGGACTCCCATACTGTTAAACGTCTAGATGGGTTAGAGTTTGTAAAATGTGTTCAGGAACGTTTTCTAAAACAATATATAGATGTACCAACGAGGGAAGATGCAATATTAGATCTCCTATTAGGAAATGAGTTAGGGCAGGTGACGGAAGTGTGTGCAGGGGAGCACATTCGTTCCAGTGATCATAACGTCATTAGTTTCAACTTGATCATGGATAAAGATAGATCTGGTCCTCGGCTTGACGTTCTAAACCTGAAAAGGGCCAAATTTGAAGAAATGAGAAGGGATCTAAAAATCGTAGATTGGGACAGATTGTGATTGTGATTGGTAAGTGGGAGACCTTCAAAGGAGAAATTTTGAGAGTGCAGAGTTTGTATGTTCCTGTCAGGGTTGAAGACAAAATGAATAAGAATAAGGAGCCTTGGCTATCGAGGGATATTGGAACTGTGATAAAGAAGAAGAGAGATGTATAACATGTATAGGCAACAAGGAGGAAATAAGATGCTTGAGGAGTATAAAAAGAGTAAGAAAATACTTAAGAAAGAAATCAGGAGGGCTAAAAGAGGACATGAGGTTTCTTTGGCAGTCAGGGTGAACGATAATTTTAAGAACTACAGGTATGTTAAGAGCAAAAGGATAATAAGACATAAAATTGATCCTCTTGAAGATCAGAGTGGTCGGCTATGTATGGAGCCAAAAGAAATGGGAGAGATGTTAAATGGGTTTTTTGCATCTGTATTTACTAAGGAAAATGGAATGGAGTCTATGGAAACAAGGCAAACAAGTAGGGAGGTTATGGAACTTATACAGATTAAATAAGAGGAGGTGCTTGCGGCAAATCAGAGTAGATAAATCCGCATGACCTGATGTCGATATCCACGGATCGAGTGCCAGAGGATTGGAGGATAGCTCATGTAGTTCCGTTGTTTAAAAAAGGCTCAAAAAGTAAGCCGTGAAATTATAGGCTGGTAAGTTTGACATCGGTAGTAGGTAAATTAATGGAAGGAATACTAAGAGATAGGGTCTCCAGGTATTTGGATAGACAGGGACTTATTAGAAAAAGTCAGTATGGCCTTGTGCGTGGTAGATCATGGTTAACCAATCTATTAGAGTTTTTCGAGGAAGTTACCAGGAAAGTGGATGAAGGGAAGGCAGTGGATGTTGTATACATGGACTTCAGTAAAGCCTTTGATAAGGTCCCGCATGGGAGGTTAGTTAGGAAGATTCAGTCGCTAGGTATACATGGAGAGGTAGTAAATTGGATTAGACATTGGCTCAATGGAAGAAGCCAGACAGTGGTAGTGGTGGATTGCTACTCTGAGTGGAGGCCTGTGACTAGTGATGTGTCACGGGGATCAGTGCTTGGTCCAGTTATTTGTCATCTATCTCAATGATCTGGATGAGAATGTGGCAAATTGGATCAGCAAATTTGCTGATGATACAAAGATTGGAGGTGTAGTGGACGATGAGGAAGGTTTTCAAAGCTTGCAGAGGGATTTGGACCAGTTGGAGAAATTGACTGGAAAACCGCAGATGGAGTTTAATGCGGACAAGTGTGAGGTATTGCACTTCGGAAGCTCAAACCAAGTTAGAACATAGAAGGTAAATGGTAGGACACTGAGGAGGGCAGTAGAACAGAGGGATCTGGGAGTATAGATACATAATTCCCTAAAAGTGGCGTCACAAGTAGATAGGGTCATAAAGAGAGCTTTATAAATCATAAATCATAAATCAAAGTACTGAGTATAAGAGTTGGAATGTAATGGTGAGGTTGTATAAGACATTGGTGAGACCGAATGTGGAGTAATGTATGCAGTTTTGGTCACCTAATTACAGGAAAGATATTAATAATGTTGAAAGAGTGCGGAGAAGGTTTACAAAGATGTTGCCGGGACTTGAGAAACAGAGTTACAGGGAAAGTTTGAATAGGTTAGGACTTTATTCCCTGGCATGCAGGAGAATGGGAGGTGATTTGATAGAGGTGTATAAAATTATGATGGGTACAGATAGAGAGAATACAAGCTGACTTTTTCCACTGAGGCTAGGGGAGAAAAGAAATCAGAGGTCATGGGTTAAGGGTGAAAGGGGAAACATTTAAAGGGAACATTAAGGGGGGAGCTGCTTCACACAGAGAGTGTTGGGAGTGTGGAATGAGCTGTCAGATGGAGTGGTGAATACGGGATCACTTTGACATTTAAGGAAAACCTGGACAGGTATATGGATGAGAGGGGTCTGGAGAGATATCGTCCAGGTGCAGGTCAGTGGGACCAGGCAGAAAAATGGTTCGGCACAGCCAAGAAGGACCAAAATGCCTGTTTCTGTGCTGTAATGTTCTATGGTTCTATCTGAGGTGAAAGAGGTGCTGTTGTGCCCTTTTTCACCACACAGTTGATGTGTACAGACCACGTGAGGTCCTCAGTGATGTGAATGCCGAGGAACTTGAAGCTGTTCACTCTCTCATCCCCAGATCCATTGATGTCAATAGGGGTTGGCCCGTCTCCATTCCTCTTGTCTTTCAAACATTGCATCCAGCTCCTTTGTTTTTGCGACATTGAGGGAGAAGTTGTTTTCCTGTCAACACTGTGTCGGGGTGGTGACTTCTTCTGTGTAGGCTGCCTCGTTATTATTTGAGATTTGGCCAATAAATATAGTATCCTCAGCAAATTTAATTAGCAGATTGGAGCTGTGGGTAGCGACACAGTCATGCGCATACAGAGAGTAAAGGAGGGAGCTTAGGACACAGCCCTGAGGGGCTCCTGTGTTGAGGGTCAGAGGGGCAGAGGTGAGGGAGCCCACTCTTACCACTTGCCGGTGATCTGACAGGAAGTCCAGGACCCAGCTGCACAAGGCAGGGTGAAGGCCGAGGTCTCTGAGCTTCTTGTCAAGCCTGGAGGGAATGATGGTATTGAATGCTGAACTGTAGTCTAATAACATCATTCTCACACAAGCATCCCTCTTCTCCAGATGTTTAAGGAGGTGTGCAGAGCAGTGGCTGTTGTGTCATCTGTTGATCGGTTGTGTCGGTAGGTGAATGGTAGGGGATCCAGTGTGGGTGGTAACAAGCTGCAGATGCAGTCGTTGACCAGTCTCTCAAAGCATTTGCTTATTATTGAGTTGAGTGCGACAGGACGCCAGACGTTCAGACATGTTGCCTTAGTTGTTTTAGGTACAGGAACAATGGTGGATGATTTGAAGCTGAAGGGAACTCTACACTAGGAGAGGGTGAGATTAAAAATATCCGTAAATACACCTGCCAGTTGTGCCGCGCGCATCCTGAGTACCCGCCCTGGGACGCCGTCCGGTCCCGCAGGCTTGCGACTGTCCACTCGTTGGAAACACCTGCGAACTTCAGCCTCAGAGATGACCAATGTGCAGGTCGCTTTGTCGGCTCTCCCCGGGGTCTCAGTGTTGGCGATATTGAACCGAGCGTAAAGAGACTTAGATCCTCTGGGAGACAGGCAGCGATGTTGGCAGCACCACTGCACTTAGCTCTGAAGTCTGCATTGGGGTGCAGAGCTTGCCATAAGCTGTGTCTGTTGTTGGTGGAGAGCTGTGCCTGAATACGATCTCTGTATTGTCGTTTCGCTGCCTGGATGACTTTGCACAGATCGGAGCTGAATTTCTTGAGCTCCTGCTGATCACCGGCAATGTAAGCAGTCGGTCACACGGCAAGTGCTGTTCACACAGAACTGTTGATACAAATTTTGTGGTTTGGAAAGTCCTGACCGATTTCTGAAGGAAATCATCTCCCCTCTGTGACAATAACACACAACTGGGGGATGTTGTTATTACACAGCTGTGATAATAACATCCGGGAACTCCCTTGGCAGCCGGAAAGGTTTACACAGCAGCACCAGGTACTCCAGATCCGGGGAACAAAAGGGTTTGAGGGCATGGACATTCCGGGGTTCCACCAAGCATTAATGATCATGAAACATACCCTAAATCCTGTTCTCTTCCCAAATAGGTGTGTGTGTGTGTGTGTGTGTGTGTGTGTGTGTGTGTGTGTGTGTGTGTGTGTGTGTGTGTGTGTGTGTGTGTGTGTGTGTGGTGTGTGTGTGTGTGTGTGTGTGTGTGTAGTGTTACTGGATGACAACACGATTGTTGGTTATGGTAGGGGCCAATTCTGGATCTGTGGACTCGGGAGCAGTTGGGACACAGGAACAGCTGGGATGCAGGCGCTTGGGTAGTTGGATCCTTCTTGTATCGCCTCTTCTTTTCAGCAGTAGCTCTTCGGGGTTCCTCAAAATTCCTGGCTTTTCCGTGGATCAGCGGCTGCCACTCGTTGACCTCCATATTTGCCTGAGAGAGCCTCTGCTTAATTTGGCCCTTGTACCGCCCGCGCGGGGCACCACGATCTCTCTTGCCCTGAGAGAGTTCTCCGTAGTGTACTGCTTTCGGTAACCTGGAGCTGTCCATGCGAGACATGTGGCCTGTCAGATGGTGGATCTGGCTGAGCAGCGAAGTGGCTTCAGGGCCTGGAAGTTGAACATATATAGCTGTGCATGTCTGTGTGTTTATGTGAAATATTAAACTAAATAAGTAGTGCAGAAATAGAAATTTAAAAAAGAGATTAGTGAGGCAGTATCGATGGGTTCAATGTCCATTCGGAAGCTGCATGGTAGAGAAGTTGCTCCTGAATCGTTGAGTGTGCGCCTTACTCCGTTCCTCGTGAACCAGACGGTGATGCAGCCAGTTACAATGCTCGGCAAGTTACATCTGCAGAAATATTCGAGTGATGTTGGAAACTCCGGATGAAATATTGCCACTGTTGTGCCTTCCCTGTAGCTGTATCGATATATTCGGTCCAGGTTAGATACTCGGAGATATTGACAGCCAGGAATTTGGAATTGCTCACTCTTTCCACATCAAATCCCTCTGTGAGGACTGGTGTGTCGTGCTCCCTCATCTCGCCTTTTCTGAAATCCACAATTAGCTCCATTGACATAGATGTCGACAAGGAAGCGTCGAGCTCCTGGCTCAGAGTTGGAGACTTCTTCCCAGAAACAGAAGAGATCACTGTAGCAATACAGGACAAGGTTGTTTACACATGTAGTTATCAATAATACAGAATAAACGACTAATAGGTCCATGATGATATATGCTGAAAATTATAAGAGAAACTACAAACAATCCGACTTTAAAAGATCCTGCAGTAGTTCAACTGAATCTCATTACTTGCACAAGCAAAATAAAATGGCGAACAACATTCACAAAAACGTTGCTTAAACTGCAACTGATGAAAAACCCCATAATTTACTAAATATACAAGCCTCTTCCACTTTTGGAGTCCTTCATATCATACTGCATCCAATCATTATTTCAGATAGGATAATATATGATCTGTGTTCGGATGTAATTTTACAGGATAAACAAGCAAAAGCAACCTTTTAAATAGATATAGCCATTCCAAACACACATAACTTACAGAAATGAATTAGTATAAAAAATATACCAGAAATATGTTGAATTGAAAGGGCAAAATGAAAGACTATGGAACACGAACAGGGTATTATTTATCCCAATCGTAATATCGATAACTGGTATCATCCTAAAGGCTTTACAGAAAAGTGTTAATAAATTAGGCCCACACGGCGATACTCGTGTAAATCTTCGCAAACCCATAGCATTATACACCACGAGAATAGTCTGAAATCTCCTATCAATTGAGACATGAGTGTGCTTGGCTATGCCTGTACCTCAAGTTTTACCAGTTTAGGCTAAGATAATAATAATAATAATAATAATAATAATAATAATAATAATAATAATAATAATAATAATGACTTATTTATAAAGCACCTTTCATCCAGACGATGCCGTTCAAACCGCATCACAACGGGATAACGTGCAAACTAGAAAACAAAAGACAGAATGTGTCAGTCCTAATATACACCTCAGACTTCTGCACAGTACTGTAGTTTAAGCTGTTGAATTCTACAGTTTAGTAACATAGTCCCAAAAAAACTCAACGCTGACCTCCCAATGATCCTTTAGCCTTCTACCTTATCGTCTGCCTGCACTGCATTTTCTCGGCAACTGAAACACTGTTTCCCTGAATTATTCTGTTCCATTTTTCCTTGTACAACCTCATTGCACCGATGTGATGTAATGCTCTATTTGGATCGCATGCAGAAAAGTTTTCCATTTTACAGTGGTGCATGTCACAATAATAAACCAATTTATCAATTCGTTGTCAATAATACAGCGCCCCTCGGTTGCTTAAGATTGTTATAACCGGGGGGGGGGAGGGGGGGGTGACAGTGCGGATGAGCTGCCACGACCTATTAAATACTCCCTGTGTCGAGTAGCCTCTGTCCAGCTCTTGGCCTTCACGTGCGGTTTAGCCACTAATCCCGGTGGAAGCGTTTCTTCTGACAGGAGAAGGGGCAGAGGTGGGTTACTGGTGCCTTACAACCAGTCGCTTTGGGCAGATGGGGCTTGTCGGCTGTGATTGGCAGCTCACCCAGGAACAAGAAAACTCTGATCTCAAAACTCCACTGCTTTGCAACTGTAACCCCTCATGGGGAAGAGCTTGGGAGTAAACCCAGTGGGAAAGCCTGGAGCTGGAGTCCCTGAGTCAGTGTTAAATGGTGTTCAACGCAGACTGGCATCTCCTGCGACACCTCTGGTGCCAAGCTGTGTCAGTCTCTGCTGTTCCTTTGTGCACATCAGATGCATGGAGAGAGGGAGCTTGCTACTTCGGCAGAAGCTTCCTCTCCATATCGGAGTGTCCCGGCTTGCAGGGGCAGGACATCTATGGTCGACTCTGACAGACGGAGGCCTCATTAGACAGAGCCCCACACCCCCACAGCAAGACTGATGAGTAGCAGTTGCCAAGACTTCACCACCCTCTCCCACAGACACGATGTACATCACTGAGACAGACCCTTGTGGCTTCTTCCATTAACAGAGATTCCATCTTTCCACCAATCCTCCATCACTGCGATTGAAAACTACCCTTTTTCATTACTGTCATTCCGATGGGTTATCGATCCACAACTTCACTGTGATTCTCCCCCAGACGCTGCCCGACTTGAGTATTTCCCGCGTATTCTGCTCCTGTTTTGATGCAAGAGCAGTGGACACCTGTGACTCCCCAGTGTGCAGCCTTGCCAAAATGCACAGTGACCTGCTCTCCATAGTTCCAAACCAGATCAACATTAACATCGTCTGTTAATGAGTCAAACAATGCTTTAAATATAGTGAATTGTTGTAACGGGAGTGCAGTCAGGATTGCAATAGGGTATTTAAGATTCAAAAACTTTATTGTCGTTCCAACCGTACATCAGCTCTGCAGGGTAGAATGAGACAGCGTTTCCCAGGAGCAGTGCAATCATAACATAACAAACACAACACTAAATAATAAACACAACAATAAATAATAAAACACAACAGCCACATGTTGCTTTAAATCGAGTTATAAGTGTCCGATGCAAGTTAAAAGTGTCCAAAGCAGAGTCAGATAGAGCAGCTATTTAACAGTCTGACTGCCTGTGGGAGGAAGCTGTTTAGCAGCCTTGTGGTTTTAGTTTTGATGCTCCTGTAACGTTTACCTGATAGCAGAAGAACAAACAGTTCATGGAGAGGGTGTGAGGGGTTTTTAATTATGTACCGTGTCTAATGGAGGCATCGACGTTGAAAGAGGTCTTGGACAGAAGGTAGGGAGACCCCAATAACCTTCTCTGCTCCCCTAACCACCCCCTGCAAGGCTTTCTTGTCGGCAGCACTGCAGCTGGAGTACCAGGTTGTGATGCAAAAGGTCAGCACACTCTCAACCACGCCTCTGTAGAATGTAGTTAAGATGTTAGTGGGGAGTGATGCTTGTTTAAGCTTCCTGAGAAAGTGCAATCAGGGGAATGTTCACCTTCACAAATAACTAGAACCAGAACCTGAGGATTGGACATTTTCAGGGACATCCATTGCTGTCAATTCCGTGTCTGCGAACAGAATTTTACTTTCTGTCCTAATATCCATGGAAGCATTGAATTGATTCATGTAATCTCAAACACTGAATGCTGAAATACCGTTATAAAGTTCTTTGTCAGATGAGCCATTTAACGTTTTGAATATGTTCTCTGTTCCCATGGAAGATGTCCAACAGAAACACAAGGAGACTCTGCGGACACGAACTGAAACACTGAGAGTGAACACGATCCTGATGACGGAGAAGGTGAAGGTTTTCCAGCTGGCTGATCGTTACGCTGAGCTCACGGTCATTTCTACTGTTCGAGATCGGAGACTGGTGGAACATGAGCTGCTGGCAAGAGGCAGAGACCATGAGGAATATAGAGAGAAACAACTCCGCAGACAGCTGGAAAAAATCCGTACTGATCAGTTATTCCAGAGCAGTTTTTCCCGGAGTAAATCCAAATCTGGGAGCTCAGCAGCAGTGGCCGGAGTCCCGGGGATCGGGAAAACAACGATGGTACAAAAGATTGTTTATGACTGGGCCATGGGGAAAATATACCAACAGTTCCAGTTTGTCTTCAGTTTCAAATTCCGAGATTTAAACACCATTAATTGTAGAATAAACCTGAGGGAACTGATTCTGGATCAGTATCCTTACTTTGGGAATTTCCTGAGAGAAGTCTGGAAGAACGCAGAGGGATTACTGTTTATATTCGATGGTTTAGATGAATTCAAACACAAAATCGATTTTGCGGACAGTCGGAGAGATACAGAACCAAAGCACCAGTGCCCAGATCCCGAGTGGAGGTGTGAAGTGTCTGACATTGTGTACAGTTTAATCCAGGGCAAGCTGCTCCCAGGGTGTTCAGTGCTGGTGACCACCCGCCCCACTGCGTTACATTTATTGGAAAAGGCGGATATCAGTGTCCGGGCTGAAATCCTGGGGTTTGTTGATGAGGAACGGAAGGAATACTTTATCAGACATTTTGAAGATCAGATGGTTGCGGAAGCTGTTTTCAAACATGTGAAGGAGAACGAGATCCTGTACACCATGACCTACAACCCCTCCTACTGCTGGATCCTCGCTCTGGCACTGGGCCCCTTCTTCACACAAAGAGTCAGGGACCCACAGCGAGTTCCCAAGACCATCACCCAACTGTACTCCTACTATATTTACAACATCCTGAAAAACCACGGCCGTGAGATTGAGAGACCCCGTGATGTGTTACTCAGGGTTGGTCAGATGGCCTTCAGAGGAGTGTCCGAGAACAAGATTGTGTTTACAGATGGAGATTTGATCAAGTACAATCTTCAGCCTTCCCAGTTCCTGTCCGGGTTCCTGATGGAGCTTTTGGAGAGAGAGGATTCTGCCCAGAGCGTGGTGTACACATTCCCACACCTCACCATCCAAGAGTTTGTAGCTGCAGTCGCACAATTCCTAACTATACATCCCGAGGAAATCCTGAAATTCCTTACTGATGCCCACAACAGGAGAGATGGACAATTTGAGGTATTTCTCCGTTTTTTTGCTGGTCTCTCCTCCCCAATGACAACTCGGGGCCTGGTGGAGTTTCTGGGTCCATTTCCTCATGAAACAACCTGCCGGGTGATTGACTGGGTGAAGGAGGAGGTTAAACGTCAGATTGGAAACACGGAGAGTGAAGCTGGTAAAAGGAGCCTCCTGAACACATTGCACTACCTGTTTGAGTCTCAGAATCGTGGACTGGCTCAGGAAACACTGGGATCTGTGGAAACACTTTCATTCAGTGGAATGACACTGACCCCGATTGACTGCGCGGTCCTGTCTCATGTCATCGGACCCTGTGATACAATAAAACACCTCGACCTGGGGAACTGCCGCATTCAGTGTGAAGGAATCCAGCGGCTGGGACCCGGGCTGCACAAGTGCCAGGAGTTGAGGTAACTTGATTTATCTCTCACTCGGAACTGTGAAACTGTTCTATTGTGTCATTTCAATGTAAAGAGATTTGGGTTAAACTGTGATAAATCAGATTGTGAAGAATTGTGACAAATGGCCAGGGGATCGGTCAGTAATTCCCCAAGGACGGGAGGGTTCTGTGGTTCCTTGTGAAGGGATGTTGGAGACTTCATCAGGTCAGTGAACAACGACCATTGGTTTAATGGTAGTAAATCACAGGAATAGCCGTGTTTCCTGCTGCCTGTGACACGTCCATTGACAATGTTCCTTCTCGCTGTTACTGACACCCAGACCAACACTGACTGCAGGAGGTGGGTCAGAGATTCACACCCCCTTCCCGGTGAGGGACAAGAGACCGTCTGCAGACTGTCCCAGTGAGAAGGAAAGAAATACCATTGTCAGATTGCCCTCCCCTGCCCTTTCCTGTTTGTGACTTTGCTCACTACCAGATACACAGAGAGCGAGGCCGCATCTCCTCTGGGTCTCTGTTCAGACCCAACACACATACAAAAATTTCTGCATTCTCTCGTCTTGTAGGATTATCGTTTACCCTTGGAATCCTCCTGTGGGACTTTTTATCCCAATCCCCCTTCGATTCTTAGGGATCTGAGTGAGGACGTTCCCCCTAAACCTTTCCCCTTTCACCCTGAAGCCAAGTCCTTTTGTAATTTATCTCTCCTAATCCGTGTGGAAAGAGCCCATTCGCATCTACCCTGTCTATGCCCCTCGTAATTGTGTAAACTTTTATCAAATCTCCCCTCATTCTTCTGCACTCCAAGTATTAAAGTCCTAACCTGTTCAATCTTTCCTTGTAACTCAACTCCTGAAGAGCCGGCAACATCCTCGCAGATCTTTTCTGCACACTTTCAGTCTTACTGATATCCGTCCTATAGTTCAGTGACCAGAACTGCACACAATACTCCAAATTTGGCTTCACCAATGTCTTGTACAACCTCACCATAACTTTCCAACTCCTATACTCAACTTTGATTTATGAATGCCCGGATGCCAAAAGCCTTCTTTACAACCCTGTCTCCCAGTGATGCCACTTTCAGGGAATTATGTATCTGAACTCCCAGATCCCTTTCTTCCTGCGCATTCCTCAGTGCCCTACCCTTTACTGTCTATGTCCTACCTTGATTTGTCCTTACAAAATGGAACACCTCACACTTGTCTGCATTAATTTCCATCTGCCATTTTCTGGCACATGTTGCCAGTTGGTGCAGATCACTCTGCAAGCTTTGAAAGCCTTCCTCGCTGTCCACAACGCCTCCAATCTTAGTGTCATCAGCAAACTGGCTGATCCAACTTATCACACTATCATCTAGTACATTGATATAGACAACAAACAACAATGGTCCCAGCACAGATCCCTGAGACACACCACTAGTCACAGGCCTCCAGTCTCAGAAGCAATGATCCACTAAGACTCTCTGTCTTCTCACACACAGCCAATTTTGAATCCAATCTACAAACTCTCCATGGATACCTACTGTCTGAAACTTCTGAACTAACCTCCCATGTGGGATCTTGTCAAAAGCGTTACTAAAGTTCATGTAGACAACATCCACAGCCATTCCTTCATGTGCATTCTTGGTAACCTCCTCGAAAAACTCTACAGGATTCATTAAACACGATCTTCCATGAACAAAGCCATGCTGACTATCTTTAATCAGCCCTTGGTTGTCCAAATCCTTGTATATCCGATCTCTCAGAACACTTTCCAATAATTTACCTAATACCGATGTCAGGCTCACTGGCCTGTAATTACCTGGTGCACTTTTGGAGACTTTTTCAAACAACGGAACAACATGAGCTACCCTCCAATCCTCCGGCAATGCACTTGTGGCAAAATACATTTTAAATATTTCTGCCAGGACCCCTGAAATTTCTACTCTCGTCTCTCCCAAGGTCCGAGAAAATATCATGTCAGGCCTGGGGGATTTATTTACCTTTATTTGCTGTAAGGCAGTACGCACCTCCTCCTCTTTAATCTCTATATGTTTCATAAAACATAGAATAGTACAGCACATTACAGGCCCTTCGGCCCACAATGTTGTGCCGAACCTCAAACTCTGCCTGCGATATAAACCCCCACTTTAAATTCCTCCATATGCCTGACTAGTGGTCTCTTAAACTTCACTTGCGTATCTGCCTCCACCACTGACTCAAGCAGTGCATTCCACGCACCAACCACTCTCTGAGTGAAAAACCTTCCTCTAATATCCCCCTTGAACTTCCCTCCCCTCACCTTAAAGCCATGTCCTCTTGTACTGAGCAGTGGTGCCCTGGGGAAGAGGCGCTGGCTGTCCACTCTGTCTATTCCTCTTAATATCTTGCGCACCTCTATCACGTCTCCTCTCATCCTCCTTCTCTCCAAAGAGTAAAGCCCGTGCTCCCTTCATCTCTGATCATAATCCATACTCTCTAAACCAGGCAAAATCCTGGTAAATCTCCTCTGTACCCTTTCCAATGCTTCCACATCCTTCCTATAGTGAGGTGACCAGAACTGGACACAGTACTCCAAGTGTGGCCTAACTGGAGTTTTATAGAGCTGCATCATTACATCGCATCTCTTAAACTCTATCCCTTGACATATGAAAGCTAACACCCCATAAACTTTCTTAACTACCCTGTCTACCTGTGAGGCAACTTTCAGGGATCTGTGGACATGTACCCCCAGATCCCTCTGCTCCTCCACACTACCAACTATCCTGCCATTTACTTTGTACTCTGCCTTGGAGTTTGTCCTTCCGAAGTGTACCACCTCACACTTCTCCGGGTTGAACTCCATCTGCCACTTCTCAGCCCACTTCTGCATCCTATCAATGTCTCTCTGTAATCGTCGACAATCCTCTAGACTACCTACAACACCACCAAACTTTGTGTCGTCTGCAAACTTGCCAACCCACCCTTCTACCTCCACATCCAGGTCGTTAATAAAAATCACAAAAAGTAGAGGTCCCAGAACAGATCCTAGTGGGACGCCACTAGTCACAACCCTCCAATCTGATTTTTCTACCTCCTCCATGACCATCTGCCTTCTGCAGGCTAGCCAATTCTAAATCCACATGTCAAACTTCCCTGGATCCCATGCCTTCTGACTTTCTGACTAAGCCTACCATGTGCAACTTTGTCAAATGCCTTATTAACCTCCTTGTAGATCACATCCACTGCACTACCCTCATCTATATGCCTGGTCACCTCCTCAAAGAACTCTATCAGGCTTGTTAGGCACAATCTGCCCTTCACAAATCCATGCTGACTGTCCCCGATCAGACCATGATGCTCTAAATGCCCATAGATCCTATCTTTAAGAATCTTTTCCAACAGCTTTCCCACCACAGATGTAAGGCTCACTGGTCTATAAATACCCGGACTACCCCTACTACCTTTTCTGAACAAGGGGACAGCATTTGCCTCCCTCCAATCCTCCCGTACCATTCCCGTGGACAACGAGAACATAAAGATCCTAGCCAGAGTTTCAGCAATCTCTTCCCTTGCCTCGTGGATTAGCCAGGGGAATATTCCGACAGGCCCCGGGGACTTATCCATCCCAACAACTCCAACACCTCCTCGAGCTTAATATCCACATGCTCCAGAACATCAACCTCACTCACATTGTCCACACCGTCATCAAGTTCCCTCTCAGTGGTGAATACCAAACAGAAGTATTCACTGAGAACCTCGCTCACTTCCACAGCCTCTAGGGACTCCTTCCCACTCTTATCTCCAATCGGTCCTGCCTTCACTCCTGTCATCCTATTGTTCCTCACATAATTGAAGAATGCCTTGGGGTTTTCCAAGGCCTTCTCATCCCCCTTCTTGCTCTTCGCAGCCCCTTCTTAAGCTCCTTTCTTGCTACCCTATATTCCTCAATAGACCCATCTGATCCTTGCTTCCTAAACCTCATGTATGCTGCCTTCTTCCACCTTACTAGATTTTCCACTTCACTTGTCACCCATGGTTTCTTCACCCTACCATTCGTTATCTTCCTCAGCGGGAGAAATTAATCCCTAACATCCGACAACAGATCCTTAAACATCGACCACATCTCCATAGTACATTTCCCTGCAAAACCATCATCCCAATTCACACCCGCAAGTTCTCGTCTTATAGCCTCAGAATTTCCCCTTCCCCAATTAAAAATATTCCTGTCCTCTCTGATTCTATCCTTTTTCATGATAATGCTAAAGGCCAGGGAGCGGTGGTCACTGTCCCCCAGATGCTCACCCACTGACAGATCTGTGACCTGACCCGGTTCGTTACCTAATACTAGATCTGGTATGGCATTCCCCCTCGTCGGCTTGTCAATATACTGTGACAGGAGTCCATCTAGGACACACTTAACAAACTCTGCCCCATCTGAACCCTTGGAACTAATCAAGTGCCAATCAATATTAGGGAAGTTAAAGTCACCCATGATAACAACCGTGTTATTTTGGCACAAATCTGCCTCCCAATCTGCTCCTCGGTATCTCTGCTGCAACCTGGGGGCCTGTAGAATACCCTGGTAGAGTAACTGCTTGCTTCCTGTACCTGACTTCCACGCATACTGACTCAAAAGAGGATCCTGCTATGTTACCCACCCTTTCTGTAGCTGTAATAGTATCTCTGACCAGTAATGCCACCCGTCCTGCCCTTTTCCCCCCTCTCTATCCCTTTGAAAGCACTGAAATCCAGGAATACTGAGAATCCATTCCTGTCCTGGTGCCAGCCAAGTCTCCGTAATGGCCACTACATCATAATTGCATATAAATATCCAAGCTCTCAGTTCATCACTTTTGTTCCTCATGCTCCTTGCATTGAAGTACACGCACTTTAGCCCTTCTACGTTACTGCCTTTATACCCTTTATTCTGCTGCCCTTTCCTCAAAGCCTCTCTATGTGTCAGATCTGGCTTTACTCCATGCACTTCTTTCACTACTTTATCGCTCTGGGTCCCATCCCCCTTGCAAATTAGTTTAAACCCTCCCGAACCATGCTAGCAAACCTACCAGCAAGGATATTGCTCCCCCTTGAGTTGCGGTGCAACCCATCCAATCTGTACAGGTCCCACCTTCCCCAGAAGAGATCCCAGTTGTCCAAAAATCTAAAACCCTGCCCCCTGCACCAACTCCTCAACTGCCATCTCCTCCAATTCTTACCATCACTATCACGCATTACCGGCAGCAATCCTGAGAACACCACCCTTGAGGTCCTGTTCTTCAACCTTCTGCCGAGTTCCCGAAACTCACACTTCAGGACCTCATCCCTCTTCCTGCCTATGTCGTTGGTCCCAACATGTATCACGACTTCTGGTTGCTTTCCCTCTCGTACCAGGATGTCATGTACCCGGTCAGAGACAACCCGGACCCTGGCACCCGGGAGGCAACAAACCATGCGGGTTTCCTTCTCACGTCCACAAAATCTCCTCTCTGCTCCCCTGACTATAGAGTCTCCAATGACGACAGCTCTCCTCCACTCCGTCCCACCCTTCTACACCACAGGGTCAGACTCAGTGCCAGAGGCCCTGCCACCGTGGCTCACACCTGGTCGGTCGTCCTCACCAACAGTATCCAGGACGGTAAACTTATTATTCATGGGAATGGCTACACGGGTGCTCTGCACAACCTGTCTACTCTCCTTCGCTTTCCCGCCTCGGACTGTCACCCAACGACCTGCTTCCGGCAGCCTAGGTGTGACTACCCCCCTGTAGCTCTCATCTATGGCAGCCTCATTCTCCCTTATGAGTCGAAGGTCATCCAGCTGCGGCTCCGGATTCCTCACACGGTCTTCCAGATCGCCCAGCCGCAAGCACTTCTGGCAGATGTGACACTGCAGAAGAGGGGATTTCCCCAAGACTGCCTCATCTCACAGGAGAGGCACATCACCGTCTCAGGAGGCATTGTAAAGACCTGTCAAAGCCTCAAATCTCCACTCACTCACTGGCCACTTTCCACGGGCCGCTCAGCTTGAGCTACCCCTCTATTTATTTGTTCGAGCTTTTCAAACTGCTTGGATAATCAGCTGTTTTCTGCTGAGTCTGAGCTATTCAAATCTTGGTAGTCTTGATTTGCACAGTCCAATTGCCAAAACTGCCAGAATCTCTCAAGTCAAAGCCTCATATTTACACTCCTTCACTGGCCCACTCACTCACTGGCCGCGTTCCATGACACTACTGTTTGTTTCCTTTAATTCCATATCCACTATGCCAGTTTTCTAAGTAGACACTGATGCAAAAAACTGTTTAAGATCTTCCCCATCTCGTGATGCTCCACACATAGACAACCACTCTGATCTTCTAGGGGACCAATTTTGTCCTTTACTATCCTTTTACTCTTAATATACTTGTAGAAACCCTTCGGGTTTACCTTCACATTATCTGCCAACACAACCTCATGTCTTCTTTTTGCCTTCCTGATTTCCTTCTTTAGTATTCCCTTACATTCACTATACTCTTCAAGTATCTCATTTGTTCCTTGTTGCCTGTACCTGCTAAACACGTACTTAACCAGATCGCCAATATCCCTTGAAAAACAAGGTTCCCTATCCCTGTTAACTTTGCCTTTAATCCTGGCAGTAACATGCAAACTCAGGATGTAAGCGCAGTTCAGTAACTCCACTTACTGAATACATCACTGCCAGAAAACAACTTATCCCAATCCACTCTTCACAGATCCTCTCTCATTTCCACCAAATTGACCCTTCTCCAATTCAAAACCTTAACTGGCAGACCAGTCCTATCCTTATCCATAATTATCTTAAAACTAATGACATTATGGTCACTGGACCCAAAATGTTCGCTGACACATACTTCTGTCACCTGACCTGTCTGATTCCCTAATAGATCAGGTACTGCACCCTCTCTTGTTGGTAACTCAATATATTGATTTAGAAAACTTTCCTGAACACATTTGACAAACTCCACGCCATCTAACCCTTTCACAGAGTGGGAGTCCAGGTCAATATGTGGGAAGTTAAAATCCCCTACGATTACAAATTTCTGTTTCTTACATTGGTGTGCTAACTCTCAACTGACTTGCTCCTCCGATTGGGCCTTATATAATAATACCCTATTAGTGTGGTCACAGCTTTCCCGTTCCTCAGCTCCACCCATACGGCCTCTGTAGACGAGCCCTCCGGGCTGTCCCGTCTGCACACAGCTGTGAGATTCCCCTGACTAGTAATGCCACTCCTCCCCCTTTCATCCCTCCCCCTCTATCACGTCTGAAACAACATAACCTCGGAACATGAAGCTGCCAGTCCTGCCCCTCCTGCAAACCAAGTCTTACTAATAGCAATAATGTCGAGATCATCATGTGTCAATCCACG
Source organism: Hypanus sabinus (assembly GCF_030144855.1). Classification (NCBI taxonomy): domain Eukaryota; kingdom Metazoa; phylum Chordata; class Chondrichthyes; order Myliobatiformes; family Dasyatidae; genus Hypanus; species Hypanus sabinus. Next base: position 49,685 of record NW_026779914.1, read on the forward strand.
CCCTAAACTCATCTGCCTTACACACAATACTCCTTGCATTGAAATAGATGCACCTGAGAACATTTCTATCACGTACCAACCATCGAAACAGGCAGTCCTCGCAAGACCATTATCCTCCTCCACATCACTATCTGCTCTAAAACTCTGCCCCGTCCCCCTGCAACCTTGTTTAAAACCCCCAGAGCAGAACTTGCTAGCCTACCGATAAGGATGTTAGTTCCCCTCCAGTTCAGGTGCAAACTGCCCAATTCGAACTGGTCTCACCTCCCCTGGAAAAAGCCCAATTGTCCAGAAACATGAACCCCTCCATCATGTACCATCCCCTCAGCCACGTATTTAGCTGCATTATTTCTAGCCTCACCATCACGTGGCACGGGTAGCAAACCACCTGTGGGATCTCACGTTCCCATCCCCCATTCATTCTCTGGGCTCTCTGTTTCCACTCCCCCTTTCTGCTGTTGGATCTCTCCTCAGCATCCCCCTTCCTCCTGTGGGATCTCTCTCCCCAATCCCCCTTCCTCTTGTGGGATCTCTCTTCCACATCCCCCTTCCTCCTTTGGGATCTGTCTTTTCCTGAGGTATCCTGAGGTATCTCTCTTCTGCATCCTGCTTCCTGCTGTTGGGCCTCTGTTCCCAATCCCCCTTCCTCTAGTGGGATCTCTCTTCCCGATCCCCCTTCCTTCCGAGAGATCTCTCTTTCCTAACCCCTTCCTCCTGTGAGTCCTCAGCTCCTTGCCCCCTCTTCCTGTCGGATCTCACTTCCCCATGCTCCTTCCTCCTGTGGAATCTCTCTCCCCCATCCCCCTTCCTCCTGTGGGATCTCTCTGCCGCATCCCCCTTCCTCCAGGGGGATCTGTCTTTTCCATACACATTCATCCTGTGGGATCTCTCTCCCTCATCCTTTCCTCTTGTGGAATCTCCCTTCCCATCCCCTTCCTCCTGTGGGATCTCTCTCCCCCATCCCCCTTCCTCCTGTGGGATCTCTCTGCCGCATCCCCCTTCCTCCAGTGGGATCTGTCTTTTCCATACACATTCATCCTGAGGTATCTCTCTTCCGCATCCCGCTTCCTGCTTTGGGCCTCTGTTCCCAATCCCCCTTCCTCCTGTGGAATCTCTCTGCCCATCCCCCTTCCTCCTGTGGGATCTGTCTTTTCCATACACATTCATCCTGTGGGATCTCTCTCCCTCATCGTTTCCTCTTGTGGAATCTCGCTTCCCATCCCCTTCCTCCTGTGGGATCTCTCTCCCCCATCCCCCTTCCTCCTGTGGGATCTCTCTGCCGCATCCCCCTTCCTCCAGTGGGATCTGTCTTTTCCATACACATTCATCCTGTGGGATCTCTCTGCCCATCCCCCTTCCTCCTGTGGGATCTGTCTTTTCCATACACATTCATCCTGTGGGATCTCTCTCCCTCATCCTTTCCTCTTGTGGAATCTCCCTTCCCATCCCCTTCCTCCTGTGGGATCTCTCTCCCCCATCCCCCTTCCTCCTGTGGGATCTGTCTTTTCCATACACATTCATCCTGAGGTATCTCTCTTCCGCATCCCGCTTCCTGCTGTTGGGCCTCTGTTCCCAATCCCCCTTCCTCTAGTGGGATCTCTCTTCCCGATCCCCCTTCCTTCCGAGGGATCTCTCTTTCCTAACCCCTTCCTCCTGTGAGTCCTCAGCTCCTTTGCCCCCTCTTCCTGTCGGATCTCACTTCCCCATGCTCCTTCCTCCTGTGGGATCTCTCTCCCCCATCCCCCTTCCTCCTGTGGGATCTCTCTCCCCCATCCCCCTTCCTCCTGTGGGATCTGTCTTTTCCATACACATTCATCCTGAGGTATCTCTCTTCCGCATCCTGCTTCCTGCTGTTGGGCCTCTGTTCCCAATCCCCCTTCCTTCCGAGGGATCACTCTTTCCTAACCCCTTCCTCCTGTGAGTCCTCAGCTCCTTTGCCCCCTCTTCCTGTTGGATCTCACTTCCCCATGCTCCTTCCTCCTGTGGGATCTCTCTCCCCCATCCCCCTTCTTCCTGTGGGATCTCTCTCCCTCATCCTTTCCTCTTGTGGGATCTCCCTTCCCATCCCCATCCTCCTGTGGGATCTCTCTCCCCCATCCCCCTTCCTCCTGTGGGATCTCTCTCCCCCATCCCCTTTCCACCTGTGGGATCTCTCCCCCATCCCCCTTCCTCCTGTGGGATCTCTCTGCCCCATCCCCCTTCCTCCTGTGGGATCTCTCTCCCCCATCCCCCTTCCTTCAGTAGTATCTCTCTTCCCCATCCCCCTTCCTCCTCTGGGATGTCTTCCCCATCCCCCTTCCTCCTGTGGGATCTCTCCCCCATCCCCCTTCCTCCTGTGGGATTTCTCTTCCCATTCCCCCACCCTCCTAAGGGATCTCTTTGCCCCATCCCACTTCCTCCTGTGGGATCCCTCTTCTCCATCTCCCTTCCTCCTGTGGGATCTCTCTGCCACTTCCCCCTTACTCTTGTCGGACTCTCACCCCCATCCCCCTTCCTCCTGCGGAATCTCTCTGCCCCATCCCCCTTCCCCCTGTGGGATCTCTCTCCCCCATCCCCCTTCCTCCTGTGGGATCTCTCTGCTCTGTCCCCCTTCCTCCTGTGGGATCTCCCTCCCCCGTCCCCCTTCCTCCTGTGGGATCCCCTTGCCCCGTCCACCATCCCCCCTGTGGGATGCCTCTCCCCCGTCCCTCTTCCTCCTGTGGGATCTCCCTCCCCCGTCCCCCTTCCCCACTGTGGGATCCCTCTTCCACGTCCACCTTCACCCCTGTGGAATCTGCCTCCCCTGTCCCCCTTCCTCCTGTGATATCTCTCTGCCACATCCCCCTTCCTACCATGGGATCTCTCTTCCCCGTCCCCCATCCTCCTGTGGGATCTCTCTGCCCCGTCCCCCTTCCTACCGTGGGATCTCCCTTCCCCGTCCCGCTACCCTCCTGAGGGCTCACACTCCCCCGTCCCCCTTCCCTCCCGTGGGATCTCCCACCCCAGTCCCCCTTCATCCCTGTGGGATCCCTCTTCCCCGCCCCGCTTCCCTGCTGTGGGAACCCTCTCCCCCGTCCACCTTCCCCCCCGTAGGATCTCTCACCCCTGTGTCCCTTCCCTCCTGGGGGCTCCCTCCCCCATATCCCCCCTCCTGTGGGATCTCTCTCCCCCGTATCCCTTCCCTCCAGTGGGCTCTCCCTCCCTGGTCACCCGTCCCTCCAGTGGGATCTTCCTAACCCATCCCCCTTCCCAACTGTGGGATCTCCCTCGGCCGTCCCCCATCCCACCTGTGGGATCCCCCTCCCCCGTCCCTCTTCCCACCTGGGGGATCTCCCTCCCCGGTACCCCTTTCCCTCCCGTGGGATCTCTCTCCCACATTCCCCCTTCCCTCCTGTGGGATCTCCCTACCAAAGTCCCCCTTCTCTCCTGTGGGATCTCTCTGCCACATCCCCCTTCCTACCGTGGGATCTCTCATCCCCGTCCCACATCCACCTGTGGGATCTCTCTGCCCCATATCCCTTCCTCCTGTGGGATCTCTCTTCCCCGTCCCCCTTCCCCCTGTGGGATCTGCCTCCCCTGTCCCCCTTCCTCCTGTGGGATCTCTCTGCCACATCCCCCTTCCTACCATGGGATCTCACTTCCCCGTCCCCCTTTCCCCCTGTGGGATCTCCCTCCCCCGTCCCCCTTCACCCCTGTGGAATCCCTCTCCACCGTCCCCCTTCCCCCTGTGGGATCTTGCTCCCCTGTCCCCCTTCCCCCCTGTGTGATCACACTTCCCCATCTCACTTCCCCCTTTTGGGATACCCCTTCCCCCCTGTGGGATCTCTCTCCCCCGTCCCCCTTCCCCCATGTGGGTTCTCCCTCCCGCCTCCCACTTCCCCCCTTTGGGATGCCTCTCCACCGTCCCCCTTCACCGTGTGGGATCTGACTCCCGTGTCCCCCTTCCTCCTGTGGGATCTCCCTCCCATGTCCCCGTTCCTCCTGTGCGATCTCTCTGCCCCGTACCCCATCCACCTGTGGGATCCCACTCCCCCGATCAACTTAACCCCTGTGTGATCCCTCTCCCCCGTCCACCTTCACCCCTGTGGGATCTCTCTCCCCCGTCCCCCTTCCTCCTCTGGGATCTGCCTCCCCTGTCCCCCTTCCTCCTGTGATATCTCTCTGCCACATCCCCCTTCCTACCGTGGGATCTCTCTTCCTCGTCACCCATCCTCCTGTGGGATCTCTCTGCCCCGTCCCCCTTCCCCCCTGTGGGATCCCCCTCCCCCGTCCACCTTCCCCCCGTGGGATATCCCTCCCCCTTTCCCCTTTCCCATTTTGTGATCCCCGTCACCAATCACCCCTGTGGAATCCATCTCTACTGTACCCCTTCCCCCTGTGGGATCTTGCTCCCCCATCCCTCTTCCTCCCTGTGGGTTCTCCCACCGGCCTCCCCTTCCCCCCTGTGGGATCCCCCTCCACCGTCCCCCATCCCCGTGTGGGATCTGGCTCCCGTGTCCCTCTTCCTCCTGTGGGAACGCCCTCCCACGTCCCCCTTCCTCCTGTGGGATCTCCCTCCCCCGTCCCGCTTCCAACTGTGAGATATTCCTCCCCCGTCCACCTTCCTCCTGTGGGATATCTCTGCCCCGTCACCCTTCCCCCGTGTGCGATCCCCCTCCCCCGTCCACCTTCCCCACTGTGGGATCCCCCTCCCCTTCCCCCTTGCCCATTTTGGGATCCCGTCAGCCTTCCCCCTGTGGGATCACCCTCCCGTGTCCCCCTTCACCCCTGTGGAATCCCTCTCCATCGTCCCCCATCCCCCTGTGGGATCTTGCTCACCCGTCCACCTTCCCCCCTGTGGGTTCTCCCTCCCGCCTCCCCCTTCCCCCCTCTGGGATCCCTCTCCACCGTCCCCCATCCACCTGTGGCAAATGACCCCCGTGTCCCCCTTCCTCCTGTGGGATCTCCCTCCCACGTCCCCCTTCCTCCTGTGGGATCTCTCTGCCCCGTCCCCCGTCCACCTGTGGGATCTCCCAGCCCCGACCCCTTTACTCCCGTGGGATCCCCCTCCCCTGTCCACCTTCCCCCATGTGGGATCCCACTCCCCCGTCCCCCTTCCTCCTGTGGGATCTCCCTCCCACGTCCCCCTTCCTAAGGGATCTCTCTGCCCCATCCCCCCACCACCTGTGGGATCTCCCACCCCCGAACCCTTTACTCCCGTGGGATCCCCCTCCCCCATACCCCTGTGGGATCTCTCTTCCCCGTCCCCCTTACACCTTGTGGGAACCCCTCCCCCGTCCACCATCCCCCATGTGGGACCCCACTCCCTCGTCCCCCTTACCTCCTGTGGGATCTCCCTACCAAAGTCCCCCTTCTCTCCTGTGGGATCTCTCTGCCACATTCCCATTCCTACCGTGGGATCTCTCATCCCCGTCCCAAATCCACCTGTGGGATCTCTCTGCCCCATCTCCCTGCCTCCTGTGGGATCTCTCTGCCCCGTCCTCCTTCCCCCCTGTGGGATCCCCCTCCCCCCCGTGGGATATCCCTCCCCCTTTCCCCTTTCCCATTTTGTGATCCCCGTCCCCTATCACCCCTGTGCAATCTCTCTCCACCGTCCCCCTTCCCCCTGTGGGATCTTGCTCCCCCGTCCCTCTTCCCACCTGCGTACTCTCCGTCGCCCGTCCACCTTACCCCCTGTGGGATCCCTCTCCCCCGTCCCCCTTCCTCCTGTGGGATCTCTCTGCCACATCCCCCTTCCTCCTGTGGGATCTCTCTTCCTCGTCCCCCATCCTCCTGTGGGAACTCTCTGCCCCATCCCCCTTCCTCCTGTGGGATCACTCTGCCCCGTCCTCCTTACCCCCTGTGGGATCCCCCTCCCCCCAGTGGGATATCCCTCCCCCTTTCCCCTTTCCCATTTTGTGATCCCCGTCCCCTATCACCCCTGTGGAATCCATCTCTACTGTCCCCCTTCCCCCCTGTGGAATCCCTCTCCATCGTCCCCAATCCCCCTGTGGGATCTTGCTCACCCGTCCAACTTCCCCCCTGTGGGTTCTCCCTCCCGCCTCCCCCTTCCCACCTGTGGGATCCCTCTCCACCGTCCCCCATCCCAGTGTGGGATCTGGCTCCCGTGTCCCTCTTCCTCATGTGGGAACGCCCTCCCACGTCCCCCTTCCTCCTGTGGGATCTCCCTCCCCCGTCCCGCTTCCAACTGTGAGATATTCCTCCCCCGTCCACCTTCCTCCTGTGGGATCCCTCAGCGCCGTCCCCCTTCCCCCCGAGGGATCCCCCTCCCCCGTCCACCTTCTCCCCGTGGGATCACCCTCCCCCGTCCACCTTCCCCCCTGTGCGATCCCTCTCCCTCGTCCCCCTTCCTCCTGTGGGATCTCTCTCCCCCTTCCCACCTGCGGGCTCTCTATCCCCCGTCCACCTTCCCCCCTGTGGGATCCCTCTCCCCCGTCCTCCTTGCCCCAGTGGGATCTCTCGTCCCCGTCCCCCAACCTCCTGTGGGATCTCTCTGCCCCGTCACCCTTCCCCCGTGTGCGATCCCCCTCCCACGTCCACCTTCCCCCCTTTGGGACCCCCTCCACTTGCACCTTCCCCATTTTGAGATCCCCGTCCCCCATCCCCCCTGTGGGATCTGACCCCCGTTTCCCCCTTCTTCCTGTGGGATCTTCCTCCCACGTCCCCCTTCCTCCTGTGGGAACCCTTTCCCCCATCCCCCTTCCTCCTCTGGGATCTCTATGCCACATCCCCCTTCCTACTGTGGGATCTCTCTTCCCCGTCCCACATCCACCTGTGGGATCTCTCGGCCCCGTCTCCCTTCCTCCTGTGGGATCTATCTTCACTGTCCCCCTTCTTTCTGTGGGATCTCTCTGCCCCGTACCCCTTCCCCGCTGTGGGATCCCCTTCCCCCGTCCACCTTCCCCACTGTTGGATCCCCCTCCCCTTCCCCCTTGCCCATTTTGGGATCCTGTCAGCCTTCCCCCTGTGGGATCTTCCTCCCGTGTCCCCCTTCACCGCTGTGGAATCCCTCTCCGTCGTCCCCCATCCCCCTGTGGGATCTTGCTCACCCGTCCACCTTCCCCCCTGTGGGTTCTCCCTCCCGCCTCCCCCTTCCCCCCTCTGGGATCCCTCTCCACCGTCCCCCATCCACCTGTGGGATCTGACCCCCGTGTCCCCTTCCTCCTGTGGGATCTCCCTCCCACGTCCCCCTTCCTCCTGTGGGATCTATCTACCCCGTCCCCCGTCCACCTGTGGGATATCCCACCCCCGACCCCTTTACTCCTGTGGGATCCCCCTCCCCCGTCCACCTTCCCCCATGTGGGATCCCACTCCCCCGTCCCCCTTCCTCCTGTGGGATCTCCCTCCCACCTCCCCCTTCCTCCTGTGGGATCTCTCTGCCCCATCCCACCTCCACCTGTGGGATCTCCCACCCCCGAACCCTTTACTCCCGTGGGATCCCCCTCCCCCATACCCCTGTGGGATCTCTCTTCCCCGTCCCCCTTACACCCTGTGGGATCCCCCTCCCCCGTCCACCATCCCCCATGTGGGATCCCACTCCCCCGTCCCACTTACCTCCTGTGGGATCTCCCTACCAAAGTCCCCCTTCTCTCCTGTGGGATCTCTCTGCCACATTCCCATTCCTACCGTGGGATCTCTCATCCCCGTCCCACATCCACTTGTGGGATCTCTCTGCCCCATCTCCCTTCCTCCTGTGGGATCTCTCTTCCTCGTCCCCCATCCTCCTGTGGGATCTCTCTGCCCCGTCCCCCTTCCCCCTGTGGGATCACTCTGCCCCGTCCTCCTTCCCCCCTGTGGGATCCCCCTCCCCCACGTGGGATATCCCTCCCCCTTTCCCCTTTCCCATTTTGTGATCCCCGTCCCCTATCTCCCCTGTGGAATCCCTCTCCACCGTCCCCCATCCCCGTGTGGGATCTGACCCCCGAGTCCCCCTTTCACCTGTGGGATCTGACTCCCGTGTCCCCATTCCTCCTGTGGGATCTCCCTCCCCCGTCCACATTCCCCCCTGTGGGATCCCACTCCCCCATCCCTCTTCCCCCTGTGGGATCCCTCTCCCCCGTACCCCTTACCTCCTGTGGGATCTCCCGACCAAAGTCCCCCTTCTCTCCTGTGGGATCTCTCTGCCACATTCCCATTCCTACCGTGGGATCTCTCATCCCCGTCCCACATCCACCTGTGGGATCTCTCTGCCCCATCTCCCTTCCCCCTTGTGGGATCTCACTCCTGTGTCCCTCTTCACCCATGTGGAATCCCTCTCCACCGTCCCCCTTCCCCTTGTGGGATCTTGCCTCCCCCGTCCCCCTTCCCCCATGTGGGTTCTCCCTCCCGCCTCCCACTTCCCCCCTGTGGGATGCCTCTCCACCGTCCCCTATCCCCGTGTGGGATCTGACTCCCGTGTCCCCCTTCCTCCTGTGGGATCTCCCTCCCATGTCCCCGTTCCTCCTGTGGGATCTCTCTGCCCCGTACCCCATCCACCTGTGGGATCCCACTCCCCCGATCAACTTAACCCCTGTGTGATCCCTCTCCCCCGTCCACCTTCACCCCTGTGGGATCTCTCTCCCCCGTCCACCTTACCCCCTGTGGGATCCCCCTCCCCCGTCCACCTTCCCCCCGTGGGATATCCATCCCCCTTTCCCCTTTCCCATTTTGTGATCCCCGTCACCAATCACCCCTGTGGAATCCATCTCTACTGTACCCCTTCCCCCTGTGGGATCCTGCTCCCCCGTCCCTCTTCCTCCCTGTGGGTTATCCCACCCGCCTCCCCCTTCCCCCCTGTGGGATCCCTCTCCACCGTCCCCCATCAACGTGTGGGATCTGACTCCCGTGTCCCCCTTGCTCCTGTGGGATCGCCCTCCCACGTCCCCCTTCCTCCTGTGGGATCTCCCTCCCGCCTCCCCCTTCCCCCCTGTGGGATCCCTCTCCACCGTCCCCCATCCCAGTGTGGGATCTGGCTCCTGTGTCCCTCTTCCTCCTGTGGGAACGCCCTCCCACGTCCCCCTTCCCTCCTGTGGGATCTCCCTCCCCCGTCCCCCTTCCTCCTGTGGGATCTCTCTTCCCCGTCCCCCTTGCACCCTGTGGGATCCCCCTCCCCCGTCCACCTTCCCTCCTGTGGGATCTCCCTACCAAAGTACCCCTTCTCTCCTGTGGGATCTCTCTGCCACATTCCCATTCCTACCGTGGGATCTCTCATCCCCGTCCACTTCCACCTGTGGGATCTCTCTGCCCCATCCCCCTTCCTCCTGTGGGATCTCTCTTCCCCGTCCCCCTTCTTCCTGTGGGATCTCTCTGCCCCGTACCCAATCCCCCCTGTGGGATCCCCCTCCTCCTTCCCCCTTCCCCATTTTGGGATCCCCGTCCCCCTTGCCCCCTGTGGGATCTCCCTTCCGTGTCCCCCTTCACCCCTGTGAATTCCCTCTCCACCGTCCCCCATCCCCCTGTGGGATCTTGCTCACCCGTCCACCTTCCCCCCTGTGGGTTCTCCCTCCCGCCTCCCCCTTCCCCCCTCTGGGATCCCTCTCCACCGTCCCCCATCCCACTGTGGGATCTGACCCCCGTGTCCCCCTTCCACCTGTGGGATCTCCCTCCCACGTCCCCCTTCCTCCTGCGGGATCTCTCTGCCCCGTCCCCCGTCCACCTGTGGGATCTCCCACCCCCGACCCCTTTACTCCCGTGGGATCCCCCTCCCCCATTCCCCTGTGGGATCTCTCCTCCCCGTCCCCCTTACACCCTGTGGGATCCCCCTCCCCGGTCCACCTTCCCCCATGTGGGATCCCACTCCCCCATCCCTCTTCCCCCTGTGGGATCGCTCTCCCCCGTCCCCCTTACCTCCTGTGGGATCTCACTACCAAAGTCCCCCTTCTCTCCTGTGGGATCTCTCTGCCCCGTCCCCCATCCCACTGTGGGATCTGACCCCCGTGTCCCCCTTCCACCTGTGGGATCTCCCTCCCACGTCCCCCTTCCTCCTGCGGGATCTCTCTGCCCCGTCCCCCGTCCACCTGTGGGATCTCCCACCCCCGACCCCTTTACTCCCGTGGGATCCCCCTCCCCCATTCCCCTGTGGGATCTCTCCTCCCCGTCCCCCTTACACCCTGTGGGATCCCCCTCCCCGGTCCACCTTCCCCCATGTGGGATCCCACTCCCCCATCCCTCTTCCCCCTGTGGGATCGCTCTACCCCGTCCCCCTTACCTCCTGTGGGATCTCACTACCAAAGTCCCCCTTCTCTCCTGTGGGATCTCTCTGCCCCGTCCCCCTTCTCTCCTGTGGGATCTCTCTGCCCCGTCCCCCTTCCTCCTGTGGGATCACTCTGCCCCGTCCTCCTTCCCCCCTCTGGGACCCCCCTCCCCTCCGTGGGATATCCCTCCCCCTTTCCCCTTTCCCATTTTGTGATCCCCGTCCCCTATCACCCCTGTGGAATCCCTCTCCACCGTCCCCCTTCCCCCTGTGGGATCCTGCTTCCCCCGTCCCTCTTCCTCCCTGTGGGTTCTCCCACCCGCCTCCCCCTTCCCCCCTTTGGGATCTCTCTTCCCCGTCCCCCTTGCACCCTGTGGGATCTCCCTACCAAAGTCCCCCTTCTCTCCTGTGGGATCTCTCTGCCACATTCCCATTCCTACCATGGGATCTCTCATCCCCGTCCCACATCCACCTGTGGGATCTCTCTGCCCATCTCCCTTCCTCCTATGGGATCTCTCTTCCCCGTCCCCCTTCTTCCAGTGGGATCTCTCTGCCCCGTACCCAATCCCCCCTGTGGAATCCATCTCTACTGTACCCCTTCCCACTGTGGGATCCTGCTCCCCCGTCCCTCTTCCTCCCTGTGGGTTCTCCCATCCGCCTCCCCATTCCCCCTGGGGGATCCCTCTCCACCGTCCCCCATCCCCTTGTGGGATCTGACTCCCGTGTCCCCCTTGCTCCTGTGGGATCGCCCTCCCACGTCCCCCTTGCTCCTGTGGGATCGCCCTCCCACGTCCCCCTTCCTCCTGTGGGATCTCCCTCCCGCCTCCCCCTTCCCCCCTGTGGGATCCCTCTCCACCGTCCCCCATCCCAGTGTGGGATCTGGCTCCCGTGTCCCTCTTCCTCCTGTGGGAACGCCCTCCCACGTCCCCCTTCCTCCTGTGGGATCTCCCTCCCCCGTCCGGCTTCCAACTAAGATATTCCTCCCCCGTCCACCTTCCTACTGTGGGATCCCTCAGCGCCGTCCCCCTTCCCCCCGAGGGATCCACCTCCCCCGTCCCCCATCCCCGTGTGGGATCTGACCCCCGAGTCCCCCTTTCACCTGTGGGATCTGACTCCCGTGTCCCCCTTCCTCCTGTGGGATCTCCATCCCCGTCACATTCCCCCCTGTGGGATCCCACTCCCCCATCCCTCTTCCCCCTGTGGGATCCCTCTCCCCCGTCCCCCTTACCTCCTGTGGGATCTCCCTACCAAAGTCCCCCTTCTCTCCTGTGGGATCTCTCTGCCACATTCCCATTCCTACCGTGGGATCTCTCATCCCCGTCCCACATCCACCTGTGGGATCTCTCTGCCCCATCTCCCTTCCCCCTTGTGGGATCTCACTCCGTGTCCCCCTTCACCCCTGTGGAATCCCTCTCCACCGTCCCCCTTCCCCTTGTGGGAATTGCCTCCCCTGTCCCCCTTCCCCCATGTGGGTACTCCCTCCCGCCTCCCACTTCCCCCCTTTGGGATGCCTCTCCACCGTCCCCCTTCACCGTGTGGGATCTGACTCCCGTGTCCCCCTTCCTCCTGTGGGATCTCCCTCCCATGTCCCCGTTCCTCCTGTGGGATCTCTCTGCCCCGTACCCCATCCACCTGTGGGATCTCTCTCCCCCGTCCACCTTACCCCCTGTGGGATCCCTCTCCCCCGTCCCCCTTCCTCCTGTGGGATCTGCCTCCCCTGTCCCCCTTCCTCCTGTGATATCTCTCTGCCATATTCCCCTTCCCACTGTGGGATCTCTCTTCCTCGTCACCCATCCTCCTGTGGGATCTCTCTGCCCCGTCCCCCTTCCCCCCTGTGGGATCCCCCACCCCCGTCCACCTTCCCCCCGTGGGATATCCCTCCCCCTTTCCCCTTTCCCATTTTGTGATCCCCGTCACCAATCACCCCTGTGGAATCCATCTCTACTGTACCCCTTCCCCCTGTGGGATCCTGCTCCCCCGTCCCTTTTCCTCCCTGTGGGTTCTCCCACCCGCCTCCCCCTTCCCCCCTGTGGGATCCCTCTCCACCGTCCCCCTTCCTCCTGTGGGATCTCCCTCCCCCGTCCCGCTTCCAACTGTGAGATATTCCTCCCCCGTCCACCTTCCTCCTGTGGGATCCCTCAGCGCCGTCCCCCTTCCCCCCGAGGGATCCCCCTCCCCCGTCCACCTTCTCCCCGTGGGATCACCCTCCCCCGTCCACCTTCCCCCCTGTGCGATCCCTCTCCCTCGTCCCCCTTCCTCCTGTGGGATCTCTCTCCCCCTTCCCACCCGCAGGCTCTCTATCCCCCGTCCACCTTCCCCCCTGTGGGATCCCTCTCCCCCGTCCTCCTTGCCCCAGTGGGATCTCTCGTCCCCGTCCCCCAACCTCCTGTGGGATCTCTCTGCCCCGTCACCCTTCCCCCGTGTGCGATCCCCCTCCCACGTCCACCTTCCCCCCTTTGGGACCCCCTCCCCTTGCACCTTCCCCATTTTGAGATCCCCGTCCCCCATCCCCTCTGTGGGATCTGACCCCCGTTTCCCCCTTCTTCCTGTGGGATCTTCCTCCCACGTCCCCCTTCCTCCTGTGGGAACCCTTTCCCCCATCCCCCTTCCTCCTCTGGGATCTCTATGCCACATCCCCCTTCCTACTGTGGGATCTCTCTTCCCCGTCCCACATCCACCTGTGGGATCTCTCGGCCCCGTCTCCCTTCCTCCTGTGGGATCTATCTTCACTGTCCCCCTTCTTTCTGTGGGATCTCTCTGCCCCGTACCCCTTCCCCGCTGTGGGATCCCCTTCCCCCGTCCACCTTCCCCACTGTTGGATCCCCCTCCCCTTCCCCCTTGCCCATTTTGGATCCTGTCAGCCTTCCCCTGTGGGATCTTCCTCCCGTGTCCCCCTTCACCCCTGTGGAATCCCTCTCCGTCGTCCCCCATCCCCGTGTGGGATCTTGCTCACCCGTCCACCTTCCCCCCTGTGGGTTCTCCCTCCCGCCTCCCCCTTCCCCCCTCTGGGATCCCTCTCCACCGTCCCCCATCCACCTGTGGGATCTGACCCCCGTGTCCCCTTCCTCCTGTGGGATCTCCCTCCCACGTCCCCGTTCTTCCTGTGGGATCTCTCTACCCCGTCCCCCATCCACCTGTGGGATATCCCACCCCCGACCCCTTTACTCCTGTGGGATCCCCCTCCCCCGTCCACCTTCCCCCATGTGGGATCCACTCCCCCGTCCCCCTTCCTACTGTGGGATCTCCCTCCCACGTCCCCCTTCCTCCTGTGGGATCTCTCTGCCCCATCCCACCTCCACCTGTGGGATCTCCCACCCCCGAACCCTTTACTCCCGTGGGATCCCCCTCCCCCATACCCCTGTGGGATCTCTCTTCCCCGTCCACCTTACACCCTGTGGGATCCCCTCCCCCGTCCACCATCCCCCATGTGGGATCCCACTCCCCCGTCCCACTTACCTCCTGTGGGATCTCCCTACCAAAGTCCCCCTTCTCTCCTGTGGGATCTCTCTGCCACATTCCCATTCCTACCGTGGGATCTCTCATCCCCGTCCCACATCCACTTGTGGGATCTCTCTGCCCCATCTCCCTTCCTCCTGTGGGATCTCTCTGCCACATCCCCCTTCCTCCTGTGGGATCTCTCTTCCTCGTTCCCCATCCTCCTGTGGGATCTCTCTGCCCCGTCCCCCTTCCCCCTGTGGGATCACTCTGCCCCGTCCTCCTTCCCCCTGTGGGATCCCCGTCCCCCACGTGGGATATCCCTCCCACTTTCCCCTTTCCCATTTTGTGATCCCCGTCCCCTATCTCCCCTGTGGAATCCCTCTCCACCGTCCTCCTTCCCGTGTGGGATCTGACCCCCGAGTCCCCCTTTCACCTGTGGGATCTGACTCCCGTGTCCCCCTTCCTCCTGTGGGATCTCCATCCCCGTCCACATTCCCCCCTGTGGGATCCCACTCCCCCATCCC